>NC_056438.1:82109112-82184550 GCF_018296145.1 Oncorhynchus tshawytscha
ACTGGTGGAGGAAGAGGCTAATATTCTGGGGAGGAAGATTGTTGAACTAGAGGTAGGTGCCATGACTATTTTACCTTTGGCTATGTCCCCCAAATGTCCCCCTTTTCCACTACTATAGACCAGGGCCCTATGCACTACCAAGGCCCTATCCACTACTATAGACCACGGCCCTATCCACTACTATAGACCAGGGCCCTATCCACTACTATAGACCAGGGCCCTATCCACTACTATAGACCAGGGCCCTATCCACTACTATAGACCAGGGCCCTATGCACTATTATAGACCAGGGCCCTATCCACTACTATAGACCACGGCCCTATCCACTACTATAGACCAGGGCCCAGTGGGGTTTAAAGCAGTGAACTACATAGTAAATAGCATTTGTCATAATTTTTTATCTTCGTATAGGAAAGAAAATAATTTCCTAAATAAAACATGACATTGTGATCATTATTATCAGGTGGAGAACCGAGGCCTGCGGGCTGAGAACGAGGACATCCGCTGCCAGTACGAGAGGGACTGTTTCGGCCGGGAGCCCTTCAGCAGCATGCCCTCCTCCCCGTACGGCGGAGACGCTCTGGAGTCAGCCGGGGAGCTGCGGCGCCACCTACAGTTTGTAGAGGAAGAGGCAGAACTTCTCCGGCGGTCCATCTCGGAGATCGAGGACCACAACAAACAGCTGACCTCCGAACTGAACCGCTTCAAGTTCGGCCCGAGAGACGAGGATGTCGATGTCGGAGTGATGCTGATGAAGACCGGTAATGGGGGTAACGGTGGCGGTGTTGTGATGATGGAGGAGCTGAAGGCAGCCAGGATGCAGATCAACGAGCTCAGCGGGAAGGTGTGTTGTATGATGTACTACAGTACCCACAATGCTATGTGTATGATGTACTACAGTACCCACAATGCTATGTGTATGATGTACTACAGTACCCACAATGCTATGTGTATGATGTACTACATTACCCACAATGCTATATGTATGATGTACTACAGTACCCACAATGCTATATGTATGATGTACTACAGTACCCACAATGCTCTGTGTATGATGTACTACAGTACCCATAATGCTCGGTGTATGATGTACTACAGTACCCATAATGCTCGGTGTATGACTCACTAGAGTAACAATAATGCTCTGTGCATTGTATCTGGTTGTTATCTTTGTAAAGACGTTTTGTCTTAAGATGTTCCTGAAGCTAGCATAATGTTGTCTTCTCTCTGAAGCTAACATAATGGTGTCTTCTCTCTGAAGCTAGCATAATGGTGTCTTCTCTCTGAAGCTAACATAATGGTGTCTTCTCTCTGAAGCTAGCATAATGGTGTCTTCTCTCTGAAGCTAACATAATGGTGTCTTCTCTCTGAAGCTAACATAATGGTGTCTTCTCTCTGAAGCTAACATAACGGTGTCTTCTCTCTGAAGTTAACATAACGGTGTCTTCTCTCTGAAGCTAACATAATGGTGTCTTCTCTCTGAAGCTAACATAACGGTGTCTTCTCTCTGAAGTTAACATAACGGTGTCTTCTCTCTGAAGCTAACATAATGGTGTCTTCTCTCTGAAGCTAACATAATGTTGTCTTCTCTCTGACGTTAACATAACGGTGTCTTCTCTGACGTTAACATAACGGTGTCTTCTCTCTGAAGTTAACACATTGTGGTCTTGTCTCCTTACCCATCCAGGTGATGAAGCTGCAGTATGAGAACAGAGTTCTGATGTCCAACGTTCAGCGCTGTGACCTGGCCCAACACCTGGGCCTCCGCACCGGCTCCCCACGGGACAGCGATGCAGACAGCGACACCGGCCGCCGAGACGCCGCAGAGGAGGAAGAAACTGGGAGGCTCCTCCTTCTACACCCCAAGAGGGAGGGGCCTGTCGGCGGCGAGAGCGACTCGGAGGACCTGTTTGAGAAGACCACCACGACCTCTGGTTTCGGAAGTCACAAGCCCTCAGACGAGATCAGCGGGCTCAGCACCACGGAACTAGCCAACCTCAGACGAGAAGACCGTGAGACGTTCATGAACGTCAAACGAGAAGCAGAGCGTCTTGGGAAGACCGTAGACCGCCTCATTACTGACACGGACAGTCTGATCTACGAGGGAAAGATTATAGTAACAGGAGGGGACAGTCTCTGCATAGAGGGGTTCAGAGGACACAGGGGGGAGGGAAGCGGAGAGGACAGGGGGAACACCACCACACTCCCCGAGTCCCTACAAGACTCCCAGGTCCTGGACACTATCAACACCCGAATGAAGGCCTTCAGGACAGAGCTCCATATCTTCATGGAGAAGGTGGATCACCTGGGAGACGGGCTAAGGGAGAGGGTAGGGGACCGGGATAGTGGGGATGACCTGTCGCCCATGCCCAACCTTACAGAGTCTAGCAGCTTCCTGTCAGGGGTCACCTCCATGTCCCGGGATTCTCCCATCAGCACCCTGGGACGCGACCTGGTCACAGATTTCCAGGTAAGGAAGACAGGATGGGACACTCCTGTGACCTCTGACCTCTATCTGTCTCTATCCAGGGGTCGACCGAAACGGTACCCTATTCCCTATCTAGTGCACTACTGTTGACCAGATCCATATGGAACCCTATTCCCTATCTAGTGCACTACTGTTGACCAGATCCATATGGCTTGCTTTACTTGGCTTAAGCCCTTGTCTCTTAAGGGCTTTGACGGCCTTTGAAGATTGTTTTTCCAGGTCGCACCAGTTGCGAGCCCTATGGAGCTGGTCAACAGTCCCTATATAGGATCCTATGGAACCTGGTTAACAGTCCCTATATAGAGCCCTATGGAACCTGGTTAGCAGTCCCTATATAGAGCCCTATGGAAGCTGGTCAACAGTCCCTATATAGAGCCCTATGGAACCTGGTTAACAGTCCCTATATAGAGCCCTATGGAACCTGGTTAACAGTCCCTATATAGAGCCCTATGGAAGCTGGTCAACAGTCCCTATATAGAGCCCTATGGAACCTGGTTAACAGTCCCTATATAGAGCCCTATGGAACCTGGTTAACAGTCCCTATATAGAGCCCTATGGAAGCTGGTCAACAGTCCCTATATAGAGTCCTATGGAACCTGGTTAACAGGCCCTATATAGAGCCCTATGGAACCTGGTTAACAGTTTCTATATAGAGCCCTATGGAACCTGGTTAACAGTCCCTATATAGAGCCCTATGGAAGCTGGTCAACAGTCCCTATATAGAGCCCTATGGAACCTGGTCAACAGTCCCTATATAGAGCCCTATGGAACCTGGTTAACAGTCCCTATATAGAGCCCTATGGAAGCTGGTCAACAGTCCCTATATAGAGCCCTATGGAAGCTGGTTAACAGTAGTGCACTATGATAGGATAAAGGTGCCATTTGGGTTGTAACCCAGCCCCCATACATGTCTGTACTGTATGTTATGCTGTCTCCCTGCCACTCCTGGACATCAACCCCCTGGCTGCTTCCTTATTGGCTCAAGTATGAATAAGTATCAATAAGACGAATTACAAAGTCAGTTAGATGTTATTATGGAAAACATTACGGTAATATGGAGCGGTTGAGATGTATTAATGACCGGGACATTTAAAAAAAAAAGGGGGTTATTTTGCAAAGCGTGAATAACTATTAAACATTAAAAAGCCAGATAGACAGTCCAGGATCATGTTTAACCAAGGAGCCAGATAGATAGAGTCCAGGATCATGTTTAACCAAGGAGCCAGATAGACAGTCCAGGATCATGTTTAACCAAGGAGCCAGATAGATAGAGTCCAGGATCATGTTTAACCAAGGAGTCAGATAGACAGTCCAGGATCATGTTTAACCAAGGAGCCAGATAGACAGTCCAGGATCATGTTTAACCAAGGAGTCAGATAGACAGTCCAGGATCATGTTTAACCAAGGAGTCAGATAGACCGTCCAGGATCATGTTTAACCAAGGAGCCAGATAGACAGTCCAGGATCATGTTTAACCAAGGAGTCAGATAGACAGTCCAGGATCATGTTTAACCAAGGAGTCAGATAGACAGTCCAGGATCATGTTTAACCAAGGAGCCAGATAGATAGAGTCCAGGATCATGTTTAACCAAGGAGCCAGATAGATAGAGTCCAGGATCATGTTGCTAGAGTGCCACAGACGGGATAATTACAAAACCCAAGGGTAGTCTGTGTGAATGGTAGAGTCCATTACTACTGGATGTAAACACCAAGGGGAGTCTGTGTGAATGGTAGAGTCCATTACTACTGAATGTAAACACCAAGGGGAGTCTGTGTGAATGGTAGAGTCCATTACCACTGGTTGTAAACACCAAGGGGAGTCTGTGTGAATGGTAGAGTCCATTACAACTGGATGTAAACACCAAGGGGAGTCTGTGTGAATGGTAGAGTCCATTACAACTGATGTAAACACCAAGGGGAGTCTGTGTGAATGGTAGAGTCCATTACAACTGGATGTAAACACCAAGGGGAGTCTGTGTGAATGGTAGAGTCCATTACTACTGGATGTAAACAGTATAAAACCCCAAGGGGAGTCTGTGTGAATGGTAGAGTCCATTACAACTGGATGTAAACACCAAGGGGAGTCTGTGTGAATGGTAGAGTCCATTTACTGGATGTAAACAGTATTAAACACCAAGGGGAGTCTGTGTGAATGGTAGAGTCCATTACTACTGGATGTAAACCCCAAGGGGAGTCTGTGTGAATGGTAGAGTCCATTACTACTGGATGTAAACAGTATAAAACCCCAAGGGGAGTCTGTGTGAATGGTAGAGTCCATTACTACTGGATGTAAACAGTATAAAACCCCAAGGGGAGTCTGTGTAAATGGTAGAGTCCATTACTACTGGTTGTAAACAGTATAAAACCCCAAGGGAGTCTGTGTAAATGGTAGAGTCCATTACTACTGGTTGTAAACAGTATTAAACTCCAAGGGGAGTCTGTGTGAATGGTAGAGTCCATTACTACTGGATGTAAACAGTATAAAACCCCAAGGGAGTCTGTGTAAATGGTAGAGTCCATTACTACTGGTTGTAAACAGTATTAAACTCCAAGGGGAGTCTGTGTGAATGGTAGAGTCCATTACTACTGGATGTAAACACCAAGGGGAGTCTGTGTGAATGGTAGAGTCCATTATTACTGGATGTAAACAGTATAAAACCCCAAGGGGAGTCTGTGTAAATGGTAGAGTCCATTACTACTGGTTGTAAACAGTATTAAACTCCAAGGGGAGTCTGTGTGAATGGTAGAGTCCATTACTACTGGATGTAAACACCAAGGGAGTCTGTGTGAATGGTAGAGTCCATTATTACTGGATGTAAACAGTATTAAACACCAAGGGGAGTCTGTGTGAATGGTAGAGTACATTATTACTGGATGTAAACCCCAAGGGGAGTCTGTGTGAATGGTAGATTCCATTATTACTGGATGTAAACAGTATTAAACAGTCTGTGTAAATGGTCCATTGCTTCTTGATTATTTGTTTTTTATTTTACCTTTATTTAACTTGGTAAGTCAGTTAAGACCAAATTCTTATTTTCAATGACAGCCTAGGAATAGTGGGTTAACTGCCTTGTTCAGGGGCAGAATTACAGATGTTTACCTTGTCAGCTCGGGGATTCAATCTAGCAACCTTTCAGTTACTGGCCCAATGCTCTAACCACTAGGCTACCTGCCGCCACACTCAGAATGAAACAGTATAAAACCCCAAGGGGAGTTGTGTAAATGGTAAAGTCCATTGCTAATGGATGTAAACAGTATAAAACCCCAAGGGGAGTTGTGTAAATGGTAGAGTCCGTTGCTCCTGGATTTGAACTCATCCGAGTGAGCAGTCATTAGTAGAGCCATTCCCTCCCTGCCTCTTAATGTGATGCTAGCACAGCGTAGCGTAACGTAGCATATACAAAGAGCCATTCCCTCCCTGCTTCTTAATGTAATACTAACACAGCGTAGTGTAGCATATACAAATAACCATTCCCTCCCTCCCTGCCTCTTAATGTGATGCTAGCACAGCGTAGCGTAGCGTAGCATATACAAAGAACCATTCAATACAGTCATTAGTAGAGCCATTCCCTCCCTGCCTCTTAATCTAATGCTAGCACAGCGTAGCATATACAAAGAACCATTCCCTCCCTGCCTCTTAATGTGATGCTAACACAGCATAGCGTAGCATATACAAAGAACCATTCAATACAGTCATTAGTAGAGCCATTCCCTCCCTGCCTCTTAATCTAATGCTAACACAGCGTAGCGTAACGTAGCATATACAAAGAACCATTCAATACAGTCATTAGTAGAGCCATTCCCTCCCTGCCTCTTAATGTGATGCTAACACAGCGTAGCGTAACGTAGCATATACAAAGAACCATTCAATGCAGTCATTAGTAGAGCCATTCCCTCCCTGCCTCTTAATCTAATGCTAACACAGCGTAGCGTAACGTAGCATATACAAAGAACCATTCAATACAGTCATTAGTAGAGCCATTCCCTCCCTGCCTCTTAATGTGATGCTAACACAGCGTAGCGTAGCAAACACAAAGAACCATTCAATACAGCTAGCAATGGCACCCTAGTACCTATGTAGTGCACTACTTTTGACCAGGGCCCATAGGGTAACATTTGGGACACAACCCAGGTCTGGACAGCTTTATTAAAGGACTGACTGGACCACTCAGAACTTAACCCCAGGTCTGGACAGTTTAGTAAGGGACTGGACCACTCAGAACTTAACCCCAGGTCTGGACAGTTTAGTAAGGGACTGGACCACTCAGAACTTAACCCCAGGTCTGGACAGTTTAGTAAAAGACTGGACCACTCAGAACTTAAGTCAAGTTTAATTTAGAGTCTGTTTAACACTGTTCTCAAGTTCAACACACTTTCATGAGACAAAAACAAACAAACAACTATGGACCTCAATGTTCAGATGCAACACAACATCAGTTTACTACTGTTTACTACAGTATGACTCATGTGGTCTGTTTACTACAGTATGGCTCATATGGTCTGTTTGCTACAGTATGACTCATATGGTCTGTTTACTACAGTATGACTCATATGGTCTGTTTACTACAGTATGACTCATATGGTCTGTTTACTACAGTATGACTCATATGGTCTGTTTACTACAGTATGGTTCATATGGTCTGTTTACTACAGTATGACTCATATGGTCTGTATCTCAATTCAACGGCTCAGACACAAGAGGTATGTGGCAGGGTCTGCAGTCAATCACGGACTACAGGAAGAAATCCAGCCCAGTCACGGACCAGGATGTCTTGCTCCCGGGCAGACTAAATAACTTTTTTGCCCGCTTTGAGGACAATACAGTGCCACTGACACGGCCTGCAACGAAAACATGCGGTCTCTCCTTCACTGCAGCCGAGGTGAGTAAGACATTTAAACGTGTTAACCCTCGCAAGGCTGCAGGCCCAGACGGCATCCCCAGCCGCGCCCTCAGAGCATGCGCAGACCAGCTGGCCGGTGTGTTTACGGACATATTCAATCAATCCCTATACCAGTCTGCTGTTCCCACATGCTTCAAGAGGGCCACCATTGTTCCTGTTCCCAAGAAAGCTAAGGTAACTGAGCTAAACGACTACCACCCTGTAGCACTCACCTCCGTCATCATGAAGTGCTTTGAGAGACTAGTCAAGGACCATATCACCTCCACCCTACCTGACACCCTAGACCCACTCCAATTTGCTTACCGCCCAAATAGGTCCACAGACGATGCAATCTCAACCACACTGCACACTGCCCTAACCCATCTGGACAAGAGGAATACCTATGTGAGAATGCTTTTCATCGACTACAGCTCGGCATTCAACACCATAGTACCCTCCAAGCTCGTCATCAAGCTCGAGACCCTGGGTCTCGACCCCGCCCTGTGCAACTGGGTACTGGACTTCCTGACGGGCCGAGGGTGGTGAGGGTAGGCAACAACATCTCCTCCCCGCTGATCCTCAACACTGGGGCCCCACAAGGGTGCGTTCTGAGCCCTCTCCTGTACTCCCTGTTCACCCACGACTGCGTGGCCACGCACGCCTCCAACTCAATCATCAAGTTTGCGGACGACACAACAGTGGTAGGCTTGATTACCAACAACGACGAGACGGCCTACAGGGAGGAGGTGAGGGCCCTCGGAGTGTGGTGTCAGGAAAATAACCTCACACTCAATGTCAACAAAACTAAGGAGATGATTGTGGACTTCAGGAAACAGCAGAGGGAACACCCCCTATCCACATCGATGGAACAGTAGTGGAGAGGGTAGCAAGTTTTAAGTTCCTCGGCATACACATCACAGACAAACTGAATTGGTCCACTCACACAGACAGCATCGTGAAGAAGGCGCAGCAGCGCCTCTTCAACCTCAGGAGGCTGAAGAAATTCGGCTTGTCACCAAAAGCACTCACAAACTTCTACAGATGCACAATCGAGAGCATCCTGGCGGGCTGTATCACCGCCTGGTATGGCAACTGCACCGCCCTCAACCATAAGGCTCTCCAGAGGGTAGTGAGGTCTGCACAACGCATCACCGGGGGCAAACTACCTGCCCCCAGGACACCTACACCACCCGATGCTACAGGAAGGCCATAAAGATCATCAAGGACATCAACCACCCGAGCCACTGCCTGTTCACCCCGCTGTCATCCAGAAGGCGAGGTCAGTACAGGTGCATCAAAGCTGGGACCGAGAGACTGAAAAACAGCTTTTATCTCAAGGCCATCAGACTGTTAAACAGCCACCACTAACATTGAGTGGCTGCTGCCAACACACTGTCAATGACACTGACTCAACTCCAGCCACTTTAATAATGGGAATTGATGGGAAATGATGTAAATATATCACTAGCCACTTTAAACAATGCTACCTTATATAATGTTACTTACCCTACATTATTCATCTCATATGCATACGTATATACTGTACTCTATATCATCGACTGCATCCTTATGTAATACATGTATCACTAGCCACTTTAACTATGCCACTTTGTTTACATACTCATCTCATATGTATATACTGTACTCGATACCATCTACTGCATCTTGCCTATGCTGCTCTGTACCATCACTCATTCATATATCCTTATGTACATATTCTTTATCCCCTTACACTGTGTATAAGACAGTAGTTTTTGGAATTGTTAGTTAGATTACTTGTTGGTTATTACTGCATTGTCGGAACTAGAAGCACAAGCATTTCGCTACACTCGCATTAACATCTGCTAACCATGTGTATGTGACAAATAAAATTTGATTTGATTTATACTACAGTATGACTCATATGGTCTGTTGACTACAGTATGACTCATATGGTCTGTTGACTACAGTATGGTTCATATGGTCTGTTGACTACAGTATGGTTCATATGGTCTGTTTACTGCAGTATGGTTCATATGGTCTGTTGACTACAGTATGACTCATATGGTCTGTTGACTACAGTATGGTTCATATGGTCTGTTGACTACAGTATGGTTCATATGGTCTGTTGACTACAGTATGGTTCATATGGTCTGTTTACTACAGTATGGTTCATATGGTCTGTTTACTGCAGTATGGTTCATATGGTCTGTTGACTGCAGTATGGCTCATATGGTCTGTTGACTACAGTATGGTTCATATGGTCTGTTGACTACAGTATGACTCATATGGTCTGTTGACTACAGTATGACTCATATGGTCTGTTGACTACAGTATGGTTCATATGGTCTGTTGACTACAGTATGACTCATATGGTCTGTTGACTACAGTATGACTCATATGGTCTGTTGACTACAGTATGACTCATATGGTCTGTTGACTGCAGTATGACTCATATGGTCTGTTGACTGCAGTATGACTCATATGGTCTGTTGACTGCAGTATGACTCATATGGTCTGTTGACTACAGTATGACTCATATGGTCTGTTGACTGCAGTATGACTCATATGGTCTGTTGACTACAGTATGACTCATATGGTCTGTTGACTGCAGTATGACTCATATGGTCTGTTGACTGCAGTATGACTCATATGGTCTGTTGACTGCAGTATGACTCATATGGTCTGTTGACTGCAGTATGACTCATATGGTCTGTTGACTGCAGTATGACTCATATGGTCTGTTGACTGCAGTATGACTCATGGTCTGTTGACTACAGTATGACTCATATGGTCTGTTGACTGCAGTATGACTCATATGGTCTGTTGACTGCAGTATGACTCATATGGTCTGTTGACTGCAGTATGACTCATATGGTCTGTTGACTACAGTATGACTCATATGGTCTGTTGACTGCAGTATGACTCATATGGTCTGTTGACTGCAGTATGACTCATATGGTCTGTTGACTGCAGTATGACTCATATGGTCTGTTGACTGCAGTATGACTCATATGGTCTGTTGACTGCAGTATGGCTCATATGGTCTGTTGACTGCAGTATGACTCATATGGTCTGTTGACTGCAGTATGACTCATATGGTCTGTTGACTGCAGTATGACTCATATGGTCTGTTGACTGCAGTATGACTCATATGGTCTGTTGACTGCAGTATGACTCATATGGTCTGTTGACTGCAGTATGGCTCATATGGTCTGTTGACTGCAGTATGACTCATATGGTCTGTTGACTGCAGTATGACTCATATGGTCTGTTGACTGCAGTATGACTCATATGGTCTGTTGACTGCAGTATGACTCATATGGTCTGTTGACTGCAGTATGACTCATATGGTCTGTTGACTGCAGTATGACTCATATGGTCTGTTGACTACAGTATGACTCATATGGTCTGTTGACTGCAGTATGACTCATATGGTCTGTTGACTGCAGTATGACTCATATGGTCTGTTGACTGCAGTATGACTCATATGGTCTGTTGACTGCAGTATGACTCATATGGTCTGTTGACTGCAGTATGACTCATATGGTCTGTTGACTGCAGTATGACTCATATGGTCTGTTGACTGCAGTATGACTCATATGGTCTGTTGACTGCAGTATGACTCATATGGTCTGTTGACTGCAGTATGACTCATATGGTCTGTTGACTGCAGTATGACAGGATGTCCTGTATGAAGCAGATTGTTCAATTAAGAACTTCTCAATTAAGAATACATTCTCATTTGACAGTAGACAGTGATAGTACTTTACCCCCTACTACTCTGACTTATAGGACTCATGGTTAATATGATCTGCCTATAGGACCCCTTGTCTGGGTCTGTTATATACTCTAACTCAACTAACATCTACAACCAACAACTTCAATAAACAGCTGTAACAATCCAGCACTCTGTCCAGCACTCTGTCCAGCACTCTGTCCAGCACTCTGTCTAGCACTCTGTCCAGCACTCTGTCCAGCACTCTGTCCAGCACTCTTCAAGAAGCTGTGGTCTGTCCAATTTCTGAAGGAAAGGAATAAAGTTTAAAAATCAAGTTGAATGATAAATCTTGGAAGAAAGTTTAAAAACCTGTTGAATGTTAATGTTAAGTGTATAAAACCTTCATGAGAGGACCATGAACAACACCTACTAATGCCTTATAGAACGCTCAGATTTTCTGCTTTTTTGTTGTTGGTGGTATTTTTTAATATATATATTTTTTTATATTTTATTTATTTCTGTCTCACCTTTATTTAATCAGGTAGGCTAGTTGAGAACACCTTTATTTAACCAGGTAGGCTAGTTGAGAACAAGTTCTCATTTACAACTGCGACCTGGCCAAGATAAAGCATAGCAGTGTGAACAGACAACACAGAGTTACACATGTAGTAAACAATAAACATGTCAATAACATAGTAGGAATATATATATATACATTGTGTGCAAAAGGCATGAGGAGGTAAGGCAATAAGTAGGCCATAGGAGTGAATAATTACAATTTAGCAGATTAACACTGGAGTGATAAATGAGCAGATGATGATGTGCAAGTAGAGATACTGGTGTGCAAAAGAGCAGAAAAGTAAATAAAATAAAAACAGTATGGGGATGAGGTAGGTAGATTGGGTGGGCTATTTACAGATGGACTATGTACAGCTGCAGCGATCGGTTAGCTGCTCAGATAGCAGATGTTTGAAGTTGGTGAGGGAGATAAAAGTTATCCATGATTTGTATGCACTTTTTGCACTAATATGCATTGCTATAGTAAGTAGTATGATAAAGTAGTACATGGTAGATGTCATGTTGAAATCTCATATGCTATGAATAACCTATTGATGGAATAACCTATTGATGGATTTCTTTGTTGCTCATAATCAACATTACATTTGACATGCTAGAAGATTTCAGTTGTCTTATTACTGTGATCAGTTTTTATATACAATGCATTCGGGAAAGTATTCAGACCCCTTGACTTTTTCCACGTCTTGTTACATTACAGCCTTATTCTAAAATTGATGAAATCGTTTTTTCCCCCTCCATATCAATCTATAAACAATACCCCATAATGACATCACAATACCCCATAATGACATCACAATACCCCATAATGACATCACAATACCCCATAATGACATCACAATACCCCATAATGACATCACAATACCCCATAATGACATTGCAATACCCCATAATGACATCCTTATGGGGTATTGTGATGTCATCATAGGGTATTGTGATGTCATCATGGGGTATTGTGTGTAGATTGATGAGGAATATGTTTTATATAATCCATTTTCCATTTTAGAATAAGGCTGTAACGTAACAAAATGTGGAAAAAGTCAAGGGGTCTGAATACTTTTCGAATGCAGTGTAGCTAGTGGTCAGGAACATCCTTCACTGCTGTCGTTCATTGTTTACTCTTTCCTGTGAACGTGCCTGTCCTGTGCTGTTCCGCCACAAATTAACAGACAGTCCAATCAGTGAAATATGCGTTAAGGCGGGACTCCCGAGCCTCCAATGGTTGTGGAGATGTAACCCGATATCCCAGAGTCGCCTGACGCCAACTGAATGGAAGCAAGAAAAAGACGTGATTTGTCCAAACAGAAGTCGATTCATAAGCAAATGACCTTGATATGTCTTAACATAACAATAGGGGACTTAAACTTCTTTTAAGAATTAAAGCATTTCACGTGTGTAGAGTTAAGATCTAAGCTTCGTCATCTTTTCTTACTGCTTCTACTGCATGGGCTGCTGCCATGCGTTTAGCATGTGGTGAGTTAGCTGAAGCTCACCAGCGGTGGTATCTATTCTGTCTAGCAGCAGTCGGTTTGGACTCATGTTTCCCTCATTGCATGCGCTTCATAACCAGTGTTTTGCATTCTTTTTCCCCCCCAATCCCTCTTTCTTTCTCCTCCTCTTTGTGTTCCCTCCGTCCTTCAGATGTTTCAACCCATCATGTTGTTCATCCTCGTTCTAGTCCTCTTCTCGTCTCTCTCGTACGCCGTGGTCTTTAAGTTGGTCTTTCTCTTTGCACTTTTCTTCGTTCTCTAACTCTGTTCCATTCGTGTTCTCTAATCCGTCTGTTCTGTTGTAGTTCTTAGTTCTCTAATCCGTCTGTTCTGTTGTAGTTCTTAGTTCTCTAATCCGTCTGTTCTGTTGTAGTTCTTAGTTCTCTAATCCGTCTGTTCTGTTGTAGTTCTCTAATCCGTCTGTTCTGTTGTAGTTCTTAGTTCTCTAATCCGTCTGTTGTAGTTCTTAGTTCTCTAATCCGTCTGTTCTGTTGTAGTTCTCTAATCCGTCTGTTCTGTTGTAGTTCTCTAATCCGTCTGTTCTGTTGTAGTTTTTAGTTCTCTAATCCGTCTGTTCTGTTGTAGTTCTTAGTTCTCTAATCCGTCTGTTCTGTTGTAGTTCTCTAACTTGTCCGTCTGTTCTGTTGTAGTTCTTAGTTCTCTAATCCGTCTGTTCTGTTGTAGTTCTTAGTTCTCTAATCCGTCTGTTCTGTTGTAGTTCTTAGTTCTCTAACCCGTCTGTTGTAGTTCTTAGTTCTCTAATCCATCTGTTCTGTTGTAGTTTTTAGTATAATTTTTCACCCTTGTCTTTATCTTCTTATTTTTTTTATTTTTTTGCTTTAAAAAAAAAATCCTCCTGCTGTTTGTTTATTGTCATTCGTCCGTTTGTTCGTTTATCCACCAATCCGCTTCATGCACTCCCCTCCCCCCTCCATCCCCTCTGTCCCCACACCCACACAACTTCCCTCACATGTCACCCCCTGACCCCCACCCCCCAGTCACAGTCCGGTGCGAGGGATGAGCTGGAGTGGCGTCTAGGACAGGAGCGAGCCGTGGAGACCCAGGGCCAGAGCCAGGAGGGTCTTGCCTCAGGGCCTCGCCCAGAACAGGGGAGCCATCCTGGGACACACTAGATACCACAGGGCCCCCCTTTGGCTTCTTTAAGACCTGAGGTCAGTGCCTCTTTCATCTCCATACCTTCCATCCCTTCTCCCTGTAGTAGGACTTGATGAGGACAGACAACACACCAGTGTAAAGTAAAGATTTAGGGCATTGCACATGTGCGTAGAGTCAAGATATTTCTAAAAGATTTCTTAGCTCAACTGCGTGTCTTTTCAGAGGCATTTAGACAGTCAAGTACAGGTGCCAAATTCTGGAATGTTCTTCATGGAACTCGATCAACGCGTCCCTGTGCCGGTTTGAATTTGGCCAGGGGGTGGTGAGGTGTGGAGGATAAGAGCCACATTGTAATAGTAACGGTTAAAGTAGAATTAACAAGGTTCCAGGTCTCACTTTAATATTATCCTCTGTCTCTCTCTTCTCTCTGTCTCTCTCTCTGTCTCTCTCTCTCTCTCTCTCTCTCTGTCTCTCTCTCTGTCTCTCTCTCTCTCTCTCTGTCTCTCTCTCTCTCTCTCTCTCTCTCTCTCTGTCTCTCTCTCTGTCTCTCTCTCTCTCTCTCTCTGTCTCTCTCTCTGTCTCTCTCTCTCTTGTCTCTCTCTCTATCTGTCTCTCTCTCTCTCTCTCTCTCTGTCTCTCTCTCTCTCTCTCTCTGTCTCTCTCTCTCTCTCTCTCTCTCTCTCTCTGTCTCTCTCTCTCTCTCTGTCTCTCTCTCTCTGTGTCTCTCTCTCTATCTCTGTCTCTCTCTCTCTGTCTCTCTCTCTATCTCTGTCTCTCTCTCTCTGTGTCTCTCTCTCTATCTCTGTCTCTCTCTCTCTGTCTCTCTCTCTCTCTCTGTCTCTCTCTCTCTGTCTCTTTTTTTTTAATTTCTGTTTTCATCACAACAGTCGGTCCACTCCCCTGACCACAGATATTTATTTCCAGCCGTTGGGTTGTTGTTGTTTTTGTTGTTGTTGTTGTTGTTGTTGCCATTGACCACCTCTGGACACTCTGGTCTTCTGATTCCCGTTTTACCCTTCATGGGAAGGACATTACTGTCGTCTGTTTATATTGGTACTTCTAGAAATACTCCTCATATCCTAATAATAGTTGAGCTAATTCTGTTCAATGTTTTTCTTGATGTTACGTTATCGACTATGATCGTTCTGTTCTAAGGCAGGGTATATGTGACTGAGGTCAGGGAGGTGAGTTTATGTCAAATTTCCCAGATTATTTATTTAATTTTTGTATTATTTTTATTTTATTTTACTAAAGTACAGACTCAGCGCTTCTAAATGGTAGATCATACAATCAATCAAATCTATTTATAAAGCCTTTCTTACATCAACCTATGTCACAAAGTGCTGTACAGAAACCCAGCCTAAAACCCCAAACAGCAAGCAATGCAGGTGTAGAAGCACGGTGGCTAGGAAAAACTCCCTAGAAAGGCCAGAACCTAGGAAGAAACCTAGAGAGGAACCAGGCTATGTGGGGTGGCCAGTCCTCTTCTGGCTGTGCCAGGTAGAGAGGAACCACGCTCTGAGGGGTGGCCAGTCCTCTTCTGGCTGTGCTGGGTAGAGAGGAACCAGGCTATGAGGGGTGGCCAGTCCTCTTCTGGCTGTGCCAGGTAGAGAGGAACCACGCTCTGAGGGGTGGCCAGTCCTCTTCTGGCTGTGCTGGGTAGAGAGGAACCAGGCTATGAGGGGTGGCCAGTCCTCTTCTGGCTGTGCCAGGTAGAGAGGAACCAGGCTATGAGGGGTGGCCAGTCCTCTTCTGGCTGTGCCAGGTAGAGAGGAACCAGGCTCTGAGGGGTGGCCAGTCCTCTTCTGGCTGTGCCAGGTAGAGAGGAACCAGGCTCTGAGGGGTGGCCAGTCCTCTTCTGGCTGTGCCAGGTAGAGAGGAACCAGGCTATGAGGGGTGGGCCAGTCCTCTTCTGGCTGTGCCAGGTAGAGAGGAACCAGGCTCTGAGGGTGGCCAGTCCTCTTCTGGCTGTGCCAGGTAGAGAGGAACCAGGCTATGAGGGGTGGGCCAGTCCTCTTCTGGCTGTGCCAGGTAGAGAAGAACCAGGCTCTGAGGGGTGGCCAGTCCTCTTCTGGCTGTGCCAGGTAGAGAGGAACCAGGCTATGAGGGGTGGGCCAGTCCTCTTCTGGCTGTGCCAGGTAGAGAGGAACCAGGCTCTGAGGGGTGGCCAGTCCTCTTCTGGCTGTGCCAGGTAGAGAGGAACCAGGCTCTGAGGGGTGGGCCAGTCCTCTTCTGGCTGTGCCAGGTAGAGAGGAACCAGGCTCTGAGGGGTGGGCCAGTCCTCTTCTGGCTGTGCCAGGTAGAGAGGAACCAGGCTCTGAGGGGTGGGCCAGTCCTCTTCTGGCTGTGCCAGGTAGAGAGGAACCAGGCTCTGAGGGTGGGCCAGTCCTCTTCTGGCTGTGCCAGGTAGAGAGGAACCAGGCTCTGAGGGGTGGGCCAGTCCTCTTCTGGCTGTGCCAGGTAGAGAGGAACCAGGCTCTGAGGGGTGGGCCAGTCCTCTTCTGGCTGTGCCAGGTAGAGAGGAACCAGGCTCTGAGGGTGGGCCAGTCCTCTTCTGGCTGTGCCAGGTAGAGAGGAACCATGCTCTGAGGGGTGGCCAGTCCTCTTCTGGCTGTGCCAGGTAGAGAGGAACCAGGCTCTGAGGGGTGGGCCAGTCCTCTTCTGGCTGTGCCAGGTAGAGAGGAACCAGGCTCTGAGGGGTGGGCCAGTCCTCTTCTGACTGTGCCAGGTAGAGAGGAACCAGGCTCTGAGGGGTGGGCCAGTCCTCTTCTGGCTCTGCCAGGTAGAGAGGAACCAGGCTATGAGGGGTGGGCCAGTCCTCTTCTGGCTGTGCCAGGTAGAGAGGAACCAGGCTCTGAGGGGTGGGCCAGTCCTCTTCTGGCTGTGCCAGGTAGAGAGGAACCAGGCTATGAGGGGTGAGCCAGTCCTCTTCTGGCTGTGCCAGGTAGAGAAGAACCAGGCTCTGAGGGGTGGGCCAGTCCTCTTCTGACTGTGCCAGGTAGAGAGGAACCAGGCTCTGAGGGTGGGCCAGTCCTCTTCTGACTGTGCCAGGTAGAGAGGAACCAGGCTATGAGGGGTGGGCCAGTCCTCTTCTGGCTGTGCCAGGTAGAGAGGAACCAGGCTCTGAGGGTGGCCAGTCCTCTTCTGGCTGTGCCAGGTAGAGAGGAACCAGGCTCTGAGGGGTGGGCCAGTCCTCTTCTGACTGTGCCAGGTAGAGAGGAACCAGGCTCTGAGGGTGGGCCAGTCCTCTTCTGGCTGTGCCAGGTAGAGAGGAACCAGGCTCTGAGGGGTGGGCCAGTCCTCTTCTGGCTGTGCCAGGTAGAGAGGAACCAGGCTCTGAGGGGTGGCCAGTCCTCCTCTGGCTGTGCCGGGTAGAGAGGAACCAGGCTCTGAGGGGTGGCCAGTCCTCTTCTGGCTATGCCAGGTAGAGAGGAACCAGGCTCTGAGGGGTGGGCCAGTCCTCTTCTGGCTGTGCCAGGTAGAGAGGAACCAGGCTCTGAGGGGTGGGCCAGTCCTCTTCTGGCTGTGCCAGGTAGAGAGGAACCAGGCTCTGAGGGGTGGGCCAGTCCTCTTCTGGCTGTGCCAGGTAGAGAGGAACCAGGCTCTGAGGGGTGGCCAGTCCTCTTCTGGCTGTGCCAGGTAGAGAGGAACCAGGCTCTGAGGGGTGGGCCAGTCCTCTTCTGGCTGTGCCAGGTAGAGAGGAACCAGGCTCTGAGGGGTGGGCCAGTCCTCTTCTGACTGTGCCAGGTAGAGAGGAACCAGGCTCTGAGGGGTGGGCCAGTCCTCTTCTGGCTGTGCCAGGTAGAGAGGAACCAGGCTATGAGTGGTGGGCCAGTCCTCTTCTGGCTGTGCCAGGTAGAGAGGAACCAGGCTCTGAGGGGTGGGCCAGTCCTCTTCTGGCTGTGCCAGGTAGAGAGGAACCAGGCTATGAGGGGTGGGCCAGTCCTCTTCTGGCTGTGCCAGGTAGAGAAGAACCAGGCTCTGAGGGGTGGGCCAGTCCTCTTCTGACTGTGCCAGGTAGAGAGGAACCAGGCACTGAGGGTGGGCCAGTCCTCTTCTGACTGTGCCAGGTAGAGAGGAACCAGGCTATGAGGGGTGGGCCAGTCCTCTTCTGGCTGTGCCAGGTAGAGAGGAACCAGGCTATGAGGGGTGGGCCAGTCCTCTTCTGACTGTGCCAGGTAGAGAAGAACCAGGCTCTGAGGGGTGGGCCAGTCCTCTTCTGACTGTGCCAGGTAGAGAAGAACCAGGCTCTGAGGGTGGGCCAGTCCTCTTCTGGCTGTGCCAGGTAGAGAGGAACCAGGCTATGAGGGGTGGGCCAGTCCTCTTCTGGCTGTGCCAGGTAGAGAGGAACCAGGCTATGAGGGGTGGGCCAGTCCTCTTCTGGCTGTGCCAGGCAGAGAGGAACCAGGCTCTGAGGGATGGGCCAGTCCTCTTCTGGCTGTGCCAGGTAGAGAAGAACCAGGCTCTGAGGGTGGGCCAGTCCTCTTCTGGCTGTGCCAGGTAGAGAGGAACCAGGCTCTGAGGGGTGGGCCAGTCCTCTTCTGGCTGTGCCGGGTAGAGAGGAACCAGGCTCTGAGGGGTGGGCCAGTCCTCTTCTGGCTGTACCGGGTAGAGAGGAACCAGGCTCTGAGGGTGGCCAGTCCTCTTCTGGCTGTGCCAGGTAGAGAGGAACCAGGCTATGAGGGGTGGACAGTCCTCTTCTGGCTGTGCCAGGTAGAGAGGAACCAGGCTCTGAGGGGTGGGCCAGTCCTCTTCTGGCTGTGCCAGGTAGAGAGGAACCAGGCTCTGAGGGTGGCCAGTCCTCTTCTGGCTGTGCCAGGTAGAGAGGAACCAGGCTATGAGGGGTGGACAGTCCTCTTCTGGCTGTGCCAGGTAGAGAGGAACCAGGCTCTGAGGGGTGGCCAGTCCTCTTCTGGCTGTGCCAGGTAGAGAGGAACCAGGCTCTGAGGGGTGGGCCAGTCCTCTTCTGACTGTGCCAGGTAGAGAGGAACCAGGCTCTGAGGGTGGGCCAGTCCTCTTCTGGCTGTGCCAGGTAGAGAGGAACCAGGCTCTGAGGGGTGGGCCAGTCCTCTTCTGGCTGTGCCAGGTAGAGAGGAACCAGGCTCTGAGGGGTGGCCAGTCCTCCTCTGGCTGTGCCAGGTAGAGAGGAACCAGGCTCTGAGGGGTGGCCAGTCCTCTTCTGGCTGTGCCAGGTAGAGAGGAACCAGGCTCTGAGGGGTGGGCCAGTCCTCTTCTGGCTGTGCCAGGTAGAGAGGAACCAGGCTCTGAGGGGTGGGCCAGTCCTCTTCTGGCTGTGCCAGGTAGAGAGGAACCAGGCTCTGAGGGGTGGGCCAGTCCTCTTCTGGCTGTGCCAGGTAGAGAGGAACCAGGCTCTGAGGGGTGGCCAGTCCTCTTCTGGCTGTGCCAGGTAGAGAGGAACCAGGCTCTGAGGGGTGGGCCAGTCCTCTTCTGGCTGTGCCAGGTAGAGAGGAACCAGGCTCTGAGGGTGGGCCAGTCCTCTTCTGACTGTGCCAGGTAGAGAGGAACCAGGCTCTGAGGGGTGGGCCAGTCCTCTTCTGGCTGTGCCAGGTAGAGAGGAACCAGGCTATGAGTGGTGGGCCAGTCCTCTTCTGGCTGTGCCAGGTAGAGAGGAACCAGGCTCTGAGGGGTGGGCCAGTCCTCTTCTGGCTGTGCCAGGTAGAGAGGAACCAGGCTATGAGGGGTGGGCCAGTCCTCTTCTGGCTGTGCCAGGTAGAGAAGAACCAGGCTCTGAGGGGTGGGCCAGTCCTCTTCTGACTGTGCCAGGTAGAGAGGAACCAGGCACTGAGGGTGGGCCAGTCCTCTTCTGACTGTGCCAGGTAGAGAGGAACCAGGCTATGAGGGGTGGGCCAGTCCTCTTCTGGCTGTGCCAGGTAGAGAGGAACCAGGCTATGAGGGGTGGGCCAGTCCTCTTCTGACTGTGCCAGGTAGAGAAGAACCAGGCTCTGAGGGTGGGCCAGTCCTCTTCTGACTGTGCCAGGTAGAGAAGAACCAGGCTCTGAGGGGTGGGCCAGTCCTCTTCTGGCTGTGCCAGGTAGAGAGGAACCAGGCTATGAGGGGTGGGCCAGTCCTCTTCTGGCTGTGCCAGGTAGAGAGGAACCAGGCTATGAGGGGTGGGCCAGTCCTCTTCTGGCTGTGCCAGGCAGAGAGAGGAACCAGGCTCTGAGGGATGGGCCAGTCCTCTTCTGGCTGTGCCAGGTAGAGAAGAACCAGGCTCTGAGGGGTGGGCCAGTCCTCTTCTGGCTGTGCCAGGTAGAGAGGAACCAGGCTCTGAGGGGTGGGCCAGTCCTCTTCTGGCTGTGCCGGGTAGAGAGGAACCAGGCTCTGAGGGGTGGGCCAGTCCTCTTCTGGCTGTACCGGGTAGAGAGGAACCAGGCTCTGAGGGGTGGCCAGTCCTCTTCTGGCTGTGCCAGGTAGAGAGGAACCAGGCTATGAGGGGTGGACAGTCCTCTTCTGGCTGTGCCAGGTAGAGAGGAACCAGGCTCTGAGGGGTGGCCAGTCCTCTTCTGGCTGTGCCAGGTAGAGAGGAACCAGGCTCTGAGGGGTGGCCAGTCCTCTTCTGGCTGTGCCAGGTAGAGAGGAACCAGGCTATGAGGGGTGGGCCAGTCCTCTTCTGGCTGTGCCAGGTAGAGAGGAACCAGGCTCTGAGGGGTGGGCCAGTCCTCTTCTGGCTGTGCCAGGTAGAGAGGAACCAGGCTATGAGGGGTGGGCCAGTCCTCTTCTGGCTGTGCCAGGTAGAGAGGAACCAGGCTATGAGGGGTGGGCCAGTCCTCTTCTGTCTGTGCCAGGTAGAGAGGAACCAGGCTCTGAGGGTGGGCCAGTCCTCTTCTGGCTGTGCCAGGTAGAGAGGAACCAGGCTCTGAGGGGTGGCCAGTCCTCTTCTGGCTGTGCCAGGTAGAGAGGAACCAGGCTCTGAGGGGTGGGCCAGTCCTCTTCTGGCTGTGCCAGGTAGAAAGGAACCAGGCTATGAGGGGTGGGCCAGTCCTCTTCTGGCTGTGCCAGGTAGAGAGGAACCAGGCTCTGAGGGGTGGGCCAGTCCTCTTCTGTATAATAGATGGGTTATCCCACTTTGGAGACAAGTTGAAGATTACATTCCCTTTCATGAACGTCCCACTTTCTAGAGAGTTCTTCTGTGTTCAGACCCATTTAGGTTCTCATAAGCCTTATCCCTGCCCATCTCTTTAAGGATTTGACATGTACGAGCAAAGGGGTCAGCATGGGCCTCCAGGAAGTAGCCTCTCCGTTATCTCAGCCAATCATGGATCCTGACTTTCTCCCGACGTACTGTAGCTCAGTGCTTTCTCCTTGGCTAAACTAGGCTCCTAATTTAACATTTTGTATTCCTGTTAACAGATCTCAGACCAGTTTGTAATGAAGGTATATGATATTTTACATGTTAAAAAAAAAGGCGTTACTTAACGTCAAAATCCTGAACGTGGTCGCAGTTCGACTGTTGGCAGACATACAGGAAGTTCTACGATGTTATGACACAACAAGCCGTATTGTCCTTACGTCACAAAAAGTACATGGTCTCTAAGTCTGCATAGTGTCACGTAATTATAGCATTGACACAAACACTCTGACCAGGGATGTGGTTTCTCTAATATGGGATTTCAGTTTCCCCTCTAACGTGATCTGTGAAGCGGAGAGAGTGAATGAATGAGAGGACGGGTGTAAAAGCAGCTCTGGTACAGCAGGATTACTGCTCTGTGTGATTTACATTTGACATTGGGCTGACAGACAGGGAGAGAGAGGGGGAGGAGAAAGGAATGGAGGGAGAGAGAGAGAGTAAGAGAGAGAGAGAAGGAGAAATAGATAGAAAGAGAGGAGAAAGGAATGGAGGGAGAGAGAGAGGAAGAGAGAGAGAGGGAGGAGAAATAGATAGAGAGAGAGAAAGAGGAAGGAGAAATAGATAGAGGGAGGAGAAAGGAATGGAGGGAGAGAGAGAGAGGGGGGAGATTCTGGGACAGTTCTACTAATGAGGACAGAACACAGTCCCATTAAAACACAGTCCCATTAGAACACAGTCCCATTAGAACACAGTCCCATTAGAACACAGAACACAGTCCCATTAGAACACAGAACACAGTCCCATTAGAACACAGTCCCATTAGAACACAGAACACAGTCCCATTAGAACACAGAACACAGTCCCATTAGAACACAGTCCCATTAGAACACAGTCCCATTAGAACACAGAACACTGTCCCATTAGAACACAGTCCCAACAGAACACAGAACACAGTCCCATTAGAACACAGTCCCATTAGAACACAGAACACAGTCCCGTTAGAACACAGTCCCATTAGAATACAGAACACAGTCCCATTAGAACACAGCACACAGTCCCATTAGAACACTGTCCCATTAGAACACAGTCCCATTAGAACACAGTCCCATTAGAACACTGTCCCATTAGAACACAGAACACAGTCCCATTAGAACACAGAACACAGTCCCATTAGAACACAGTCCCATTAGAACACAGAAGACAGTCCCATTAGAACACAGTCCCATTAGAACACAGAACACAGTCCCATTAGAACACAGAACACAGTCCCATTAGAACACAGTCCCATTAGAACACAGAAGACAGTCCCATTAGAACACAGTCCCATTAGAAAACAGAACACAGTCCAATAAGAACACATAACACAGTCCCATTAGAACACAGAACATAGTCCCATTAGAACACAGAACACAGTCCCATTAGAACACAGTCCCATCAGAACACAGTCCCGTTAGAACACAGTCCCATTAGAACACAGAACATAGTCCCATTAGAACACAGAACACAGTCCCATTAGAACACAGTCCCATTAGAACACAGAACACAGTCCCATTAAAACACAGTCCCATTAGAACACAGTACACAGTCCCATTAGAACACAGCACACAGTCCCATTAGAACACAGAACATAGTCCCATTAGAACACAGAACATAGTCCCATTAGAACACAGAACATAGTCCCATTAGAACACAGAACATAGTCCCATTAGAACACAGTCCCATTAGAACACAGCACACAGTCCCATTAGAACACAGTCCCATTAGAACACAGAACACAGTCCCATTAGAACACAGAACACAGTCCCGTTAGAACACAGTCCCATTAGAACACAGTCCCATTAGAACACAGACCCATTAGAGCACAGTCCCATTAAAACACAGTCCCATTAGAACACAGAACACCGTCCCATTAGAACACAGAACACAGTCCCATTAGAACACAGAACACAGTCCCATTAGAACACATAACACAGTCCCATAAGAACACAGAACATAGTCCCATTAGAACACAGAACACAGTCCCATTAGAACACAGAACACAGTCCCATTAGAACACAGTCCCATAAGAACACAGAACACAGTCCCATTAGAACACAGAACACAGTCCCATTAGAACACAGAACACTGTCCCATTAGAACACAGAACACAGTCCCATTAGAACACATAACACAGTCCCATTAGAACACAGAACACAGTCCCATTAGAACACGGTCCCATAAGAACACAGAACACAGTCCCATTAGAACACAGGACACAGTCCCATTAGAACACAGAACACAGTCCCATTAGAACACGGTCCCATAAGAACACAGAACACAGTCCCATTAGAACACAGTCCCATTAGAACACAGAACACAGTCCCATTAGAACACAGAACACAGTCCCATTAGAACACAGAACACAGTCCCATTAGAACACAGTCCCATTAGAACACAGTCCCATTAGAACACAGTCCCATTAGAACACAGAACACAGTCCCATTAGAACACAGTCCCATTAGAACACAGTCCCATTAGAACACATAACACAGTCCCATTAGAACACAGAACACAGTCCCATTAGAACACATAACACAGTCCCATTAGAACACAGTCCCATTAGAACACAGTCCCATTAGAACACAGTCCCATTAGAACACAGTCCCATAAGAACACAGAACACAGTCCCATTAGAACACAGAACACAGTCCCATTAGAACACAGAACACAGTCCCATTAGAACACAGAACACAGTCCCATTAGAACACAGAACACAGTCCCATTAGAACACAGTCCCATTAGAACACATAACACAGTCCCATTAGAACACATAACACAGTCCCATTAGAACACAGAACACAGTCCCATTAGAACACGGTCCCATAAGAACACAGAACACAGTCCCATTAGAACACAGGACACAGTCCCATTAGAACACAGAACACAGTCCCATTAGAACACGGTCCCATAAGAACACAGAACACAGTCCCATTAGAACACAGTCCCATTAGAACACGGTCCCATAAGAACACAGAACACAGTCCCATTAGAACACAGAACACAGTCCCATTAGAACACAGTCCCATTAGAACACAGTCCCATTAGAACACAGAACACAGTCCCATTAGAACACAGTCCCATTAGAACACAGCACACATTCCCATTAGAACACATAACACAGTCCCATTAGAACACAGTCCCATTAGAACACAGAACACAGTCCCATTAGAACACAGTCCCATTAGAACACACTCCATTAGAACACAGTCCCATTAGAACACAGAACACAGTCCCATTAGAACACAGAACACAGTCCCATTAGAACACAGTCCCATTAGAACACAGTCCCATTAGAACACAGTCCCATTAGAACACACTCCCATTAGAACACAGTCCCATTAGAACACAGAACACAGTCCCATTAGAACACAGTCCCATTAGAACACAGAACACAGTCCCATTAGAACACAGTCCCATTAGAACACAGAACACAGTCCCATTAGAACACATAACACAGTCCCATTAGAACACAGAACACAGTCCCATTAGAACACAGAACACAGTCCCATTAGAACACAGTCCCATTAGAACACAGTCACATTAGAACACAGTCCCATTAGAACACACTCCCATTAGAACACAGTCCCATTAGAACACAGAACACAGTCCCATTAGAACACAGAACACAGTCCCATTAGAACACGGTCCCATAAGAACACAGAACACAGTCCCATTAGAACACAGTACACAGTCCCATTAGAACACAGAACACAGTCCCATTAGAACACGGTCCCATAAGAACACAGAACACAGTCCCATTAGAACACAGTCCCATTAGAACACGGTCCCATAAGAACACAGAACACAGTCCCATTAGAACACAGAACACAGTCCCATTAGAACACAGTCCCATTAGAACACAGTCCCATTAGAACACAGAACACAGTCCCATTAGAACACAGTCCCATTAGAACACAGCACACATTCCCATTAGAACACATAACACAGTCCCATTAGAACACAGTCCCATTAGAACACAGAACACAGTCCCATTAGAACACAGTCCCATTAGAACACACTCCATTAGAACACAGTCCCATTAGAACACAGAACACAGTCCCATTAGAACACAGAACACAGTCCCATTAGAACACAGTCCCATTAGAACACAGTCCCATTAGAACACAGTCCCATTAGAACACAGTCCCATTAGAACACACTCCCATTAGAACACAGTCCCATTAGAACACAGAACACAGTCCCATTAGAACACAGTCCCATTAGAACACAGAACACAGTCCCATTAGAACACATAACACAGTCCCATTAGAACACAGAACACAGTCCCATTAGAACACAGAACACAGTCCCATTAGAACACAGTCCCATTAGAACACAGCACACAGTCCCATTAGAACACATAACACAGTCCCATTAGAACACAGTCCCATTAGAACACAGTCCCATTAGAACACACTCCCATTAGAACACAGTCCCATTAGAACACAGAACACAGTCCCATTAGAACACAGAACACAGTCCCATTAGAACACAGTCCCATTAGAACACAGTCCCATTAGAACACAGAACACAGTCCCATTAGAACACACTCCCATGCCAGCAGCATACCACCCTGCATATCACTGCTGGCTTGCTTCTGAAGCTAAGCAGGGTTGGTCCTGGTCAGTTCCTGGATGGGAGACCAGATGCTGCTGGAGGCCCGTAGGAGGCATTCTTTCCTCTGGTCTAAAACATATCCCAAAGCCCCAGGGCAGTGATTGGGGACACTGCCCTGTGTAGGGTGCCGTCTTTCGGATGGGACGTTAAACAGGTGTCCTGACTCTCTGAGGTCATTAAAGATCCCATGTTACTTATCATAAGAGTAGGGGTGTTAACCCCGGTGTCCTGGCTAAATTCCCAATCTGGCCCTCAAACCATCACGGTCACCTAATAATCCCCAGTTTACAATTGGCTCATTCATCCCCCTCCTCTCCCCTGTAACTATTCCCCAGGTCGTTGTCTAATCATTCCTCCTCTCCCCTGTAACTATTCCCCAGGCCGTTGTCTAATCATTCCTCCTCTCCCCTGTAACTATTCCCCAGGCCGTTGTCTAATCATTCCTCCTCTCCCCTGTAACTATTCCCCAGGTCGTTGTCTAATCATTCCTCCTCTCCCCTGTAACTATTCCCCAGGTCGTTGTCTAATCATTCCTCCTCTCCCCTGTAACTATTCCCCAGGTCGTTGTCTAATCATTCCTCCTCTCCCCTGTAACTATTCCCCAGGCCGTTGTCGAATCATTCCTCCTCTCCCCTGTAACTATTCCCCAGCTCGTTGTCTAATCATTCCTCCTCTCCCCTGTAACTATTCCCCAGGCCGTTGTCTAATCATTCCTCCTCTCCCCTGTAACTATTCCCCAGGCCGTTGTCTAATCATTCCTCCTCTCCCCTGTAACTATTCCCCAGGTCGTTGTCTAATCATTCCTCCTCTCCCCTGTAACTATTCCCCAGGCCGTTGTCGAATCATTCCTCCTCTCCCCTGTAACTATTCCCCAGGCCGTTGTCTAATCATTCCTCCTCTCCCCTGTAACTATTCCCCAGCTCGTTGTCTAATCATTCCTCCTCTCCCCTGTAACTATTCCCCAGGCCGTTGTCGAATCATTCCTCCTCTCCCCTGTAACTATTCCCCAGGCCGTTGTCTAATCATTCCTCCTCTCCCCTGTAACTATTCCCCAGGCCGTTGTCTAATCATTCCTCCTCTCCCCTGTAACTATTCCCCAGGTCGTTGTCTAATCATTCCTCCTCTCCCCTGTAACTATTCCCCAGGTCGTTGTCTAATCATTCCTCCTCTCCCCTGTAACTATTCCCCAGGTCGTTGTCTAATCATTCCTCCTCTCCCCTGTAACTATTCCCCAGGTCGTTGTCTAATCATTCCTCCTCTCCCTGTAACTATTCCCCAGGTCGTTGTCTAATCATTCCTCCTCTCCCCTGTAACTATTCCCAGGTCGTTGTCTAATCATTCCTCCTCTCCCCTGTAACTATTCCCCAGGCCGTTGTCGAATCATTCCTCCTCTCCCCTGTAACTATTCCCCAGCTCGTTGTCTAATCATTCCTCCTCTCCCCTGTAACTATTCCCCAGGTCGTTGTCTAATCATTCCTCCTCTCCCCTGTAACTATTCCCCAGCTCGTTGTCTAATCATTCCTCCTCTCCCCTGTAACTATTCCCCAGGTCGTTGTCTAATCATTCCTCCTCTCCCCTGTAACTATTCCCCAGCTCGTTGTCTAATCATTCCTCCTCTCCCCTGTAACTATTCCCCAGGCCGTTGTCGAATCATTCCTCCTCTCCCCTGTAACTATTCCCCAGCTCGTTGTCTAATCATTCCTCCTCTCCCCTGTAACTATTCCCCAGGTCGTTGCTGTAAATGAGAACAACTTACCTGGTAAAATAACAGATACATTTAAAAAAAGAACACAGTCCCATTAGAACACAGAACACAGTCCCATTAGAACACAGAACACAGTCCCATTAGAACACAGAACACAATCCCATTAGAACACAGAACACAGTCCCATTAGAACACAGAACACAGTCCCATTAGAACACAGTCCCATTAGAACACAGTCCCATTAGAACACAGAACACAGTCCCATTAGAACACAATCCCATTAGAACACAGTCCCGTTAGAACACAGAACACAGTCCCATTAGAACACAGTCCCATTAGAACACAGAACACAGTCCCATTAGAACACAATCCCATTAGAACACAGAACACAGTCCCATTAGAACACAGAACACAGTCCCTCTGTAATATAATATAGCTCTCATATCTGCTCCGCCCACATCCATCAGCTTGTAGAAATATAAATGAATTGGTAATCCTGTATGTACCTATATACTACTGAGGGTTTAATGATAACTGATGGAGTACTGTACTGTACTGTCTGTATGTACCTATATACTACTGAGGGTTTAATGATAACTGATGGAGTACTGTACTGTACTGTCTGTATGTACCTAGATAATACTGAGGGTTTAATGATAACTGATGGAGTACTGTACTGTACTGTCTGTATGTACCTAGATAATACTGAGGGTTTAATGATAACTGATGGAGTACTGTACTGTACTGTCTGTATGTACCTAGATACTACTGAGGGTTTAATGATAACTGATGGAGTACTGTACTGTACTGTCTGTATGTACCTAGATAATACTGAGGGTTTAATGATAACTGATGGAGTACTGTACTGTACTGTCTGTATGTACCTAGATAATACTGAGGGTTTAATGATAACTGATGGAGTACTGTACTGTACTGTCTGTATGTACCTAGATAATACTGAGGGTTTAATGATAACTGATGGAGTACTGTACTGTACTGTCTGTATGTACCTAGATAATACTGAGGGTTTAATGATAACTGATGGAGTACTGTACTGTACTGTCTGTATGTACCTAGATAATACTGAGGGTTTAATGATAACTGATGGAGTACTGTACTGTACAGTGTGTGGGGTTACAGACAAATCCCACTAACTTTCCAAAATGTCCTGGTTTTCCAGAAATCCTGGTCCGAATTTCCTGCTTATTCCCTTCTGATTCCGGGCATTCTTCTAACCGGGATTTCTGGAAATCCTGGGAATTTGGGAAAAGTTGCCAGAAGACGTCAGGCATGACGAAAGGCCCAACATTTACACATAGGGTCGAACTTGAGGTTCATGCATCTATTTTTGTTTAGCATTGACGTCAATGGTAAATCTGGAGTTATGCCCACAGATTTCAAGTAAGTATTTGCCCATTGTGTAGTTAGCTTGGGTACCAGTCTGTTTAGCTGACATTTCACTCCTTGTACGCTGTGTCATTGCCAAATGTTGGTGCCCAGGCTATTATGGAGGTGTGTTTTGCCTGTTCTGAGGCTTACTTTGTTGAGGGGTACAGATCTGAGGGTAACTGTGTTGAGGGGTACAGCTCTGAGGGTAACTGTGTTGAGGGGTACAGCTCTGAGGGTAACTGTGTTGAGGGGTACAGCTCTGAGGGTAACTGTGTTGAGGGTAACTGTGTTGGGGGGTACAGCTCTGAGGGGTACAGCTCTGAGGGTAACTGTGTTGAGGGGTACAGCTCTGAGGGTAACTGTGTTGAGGGGTACAGCTCTGAGGGTAACTGTGTTGAGGGGAACAGCTCTGAGGGTAACTGTGTTGAGTGGTACAGCTCTGAGGGGTACAGCTCTGAGGGTAACTGTGTTGAGGGGTACAGCTCTGAGGGTAACTGTGTTGAGGGGTACAGCTCTGAGGGTAACTGTGTTGAGGGGTACAGCTCTGAGGGTAACTGTGTTGAGGGGTACAGCTCTGAGGGTAACTGTGTTGAGAGGTACAGCTCTGAGGGGTACAGCTCTGAGGGTAACTGTATTGAGGGGTACAGCTCTGAGGGTAACTGTGTTGAGGGGTACAGCTCTGAGGGTAACTGTGTTGACGGTAACTGTGTTGGGGGTACAGCTCTGAGGGGTACAGCTCTGAGGGTAACTGTATTGAGGGGTACAGCTCTGAGGGTAACTGTGTTGAGGGGTACAACTCTGAGGGTTACTGTGTTGAGGGGTACAACTCTGAGGGTAACTGTGTTGACGGTAACTGTGTTGGGGGTACAGCTCTGAGGGGTACAGCTCTGAGGGTAACTGTGTTGAGGGGGGTACAGCTCTGAGGGTAACTGTATTCGAGGGGTACAGCTCTGAGGGTAACTGTGTTCGAGGGGTACAGCTCTGAGGGGTACAGCTCTGAGGGGTACAGCTCTGAGGGCAACTGTGTTGAGAGGTACAGCTCTGAGGGTAACTGTGTTGAGGGGTACAGCTCTGAGGGTAACTGTGTTGACGGTAACTGTGTTGGGGGTACAGCTCTGAGGGGTACAGTTCTGAGGGTAACTGTGTTGAGGGGTACAGCTCTGAGGGTAACTGTATTCGAGGGGTACAGCTCTGAGGGTAACTGTGTTCGAGGGGTACAGCTCTGAGGGGTACAGCTCTGAGGGGTACAGCTCTGAGGGGTACAGCTCTGAGGGCAACTGTGTTGAGAGGTACAGCTCTGAGGGTAACTGTGTTGAGGGGTACAGCTCTGAGGGTAACTGTGTTGAGGGGTACAGCTCTGAGGGGTACGGTGTTGAGGGGTACAGCTCTGAAGGTAACTGTGTTGAGGGGTACAGCTCTGAGGGTAACTGTGTTGAGGGGTACAGCTCTGAAGGTAACTGTGTTGAGGGGTACAGCTACGCGACACAGCTGGGGAAGAGATGCAGTTGCGACTGGATCACGATCGGACAGGGGGACAGAGAGGCCTTCATAGTAACAGGTAATGTACTGGTACAACTTGACTCATAGTAACAGGTAATGTACTGGTACAACTTGACTCATAGTAACAGGTAATGTACTGGTACAACTTGACTCATAGTAACAGGTAAAGTACTGGTACAACTTGACTCATAGTAACAGGTAAAGTACTGGTACAACCTGACTCATAGTAACAGGTAAAGTACTGGTACAACTTGACTCATAGTAACAGGTAAAGTACTGGTACAACTTGGCTCATAGTAACAGGTAAAGTACTGGTACAACTTGGCTCATAGTAACAGGTAAAGTACTGGTTACAAAGGGTCATGTTCTTTAGATAGTTGTCCTATCTATAGATCCAGGAGTTTTCTCTCTGGTTAATGACTCAGGGTTTTTCCTGGTTCCCTCTCCACCTAACTACCCACCAACTTAGTAATAACAATAAAATATATGCCATACATCAGTATATTTCACCTGTACTCTCCTCTCTGTTCCCCTCTCTATCACCCCTCCTCCTCCCTGTTCCTGTCTCTATCACCCCTCCTCCTCCCTGTTCCTGTCTCTATCACCCATCCTCCTCCCTGTTCCCCTCTCTATCACCCCTCCTCCTCCTCCCTGTTCCCCTCTCTATCACCCCTCCTCCCTGTTCCCCTCTCTATCACCCCTCCTCCCTGTTCCCCTCTCTATCACCCCTCCTCCCTGTTCCCCTCTCTATCACCCCTCCTCCCTGTTCCTCTCTCTATCACCCCTCCTCCCTGTTCCTCTCTCTATCACCCCTCCTCCTCCTCCCTGTTCCTCTCTCTATCACCCCTCCTCCTCCTCCCTGTTCCCCTCTCTATCACCCCTCCTCCCTGTTCCTCTCTCTATCACCCCTCCTCCTCCTCCCTGTTCCTGTCTCTATCACCCCTCCTCCTCCCTGTTCCCCTCTCTATCACCGCTCCTCCTCCCTGTTCCACTCTCTATCACCCCTCCTCCTCCCTGTTCCCCTCTCTATCACCCCTCCTCCTCCTCCCTGTTCCTGTCTCTATCACCCCTCCTCCTCCCTGTTCCCCTCTCTATCACCCCCCTCCTCCTCCCTGTTCCCCTCTCTATCACCCCTCCTCCTCCTCCCTGTTCCTGTCTCTATCACCCCTCCTCCTCCATGTTCCCCTCTCTATCACCCCTCCTCCTCCCTGTTCCCCTCTCTATCACCCCTCCTCCTCCCTGTTCCTCTCTCTATCACCCCTCCTCCTCCCTGTTCCTCTCTCTATCACCCCTCCTCCTCCTCCTCCCTGTTCCCCTCTCTATCACCCCTCCTCCTCCCTGTTCCTCTCTCTATCACCCCTCCTCCTCCTCCCTGTTCCCCTCTCTATCACCCCTCCTCCTCCACCCTGTTCCTCTCTCTATCACCCCTCCTCCTCCCTGTTCCCCTCTCTATCACCCCTCCTCCTCTCTGTTCCTGTCTCTATCACCCCTCCTCCTCCTCCCTGTTCCCCTCTCTATCACCCCTCCTCCTCCTCTCTGTTCCTGTCTCTATCACCCCTCCTCCTCCTCCACCCTGTTCCTCTCTCTATCACCCCTCCTCCTATCTGTTCCTCTCTATTACCCCCTCCTCCTCTCTGTTCCTGTCTCTATCACCCCTCCTCCTCCTCCACCCTGTTCCTCTCTCTATCACCCCTCCTCCTATCTGTTCCTCTCTCTATTACCCCCTCCTCCTCTCTGTTCCTGTCTCTATCACCCCTCCTCCTCCTCCACCCTGTTCCTCTCTCTATCACCCCTCCTCCTATCTGTTCCTCTCTCTATTACCCCCTCCTCCTCTCTGTTCCTGTCTCTATCACCCCTCCTCCTCCTCCACCCTGTTCCTCTCTCTATCACCCCTCCTCCTCTCTGTTCCTGTCTCTATCACCCCTCCTCCTCATCCTCCTCCTTCCTGTTCCTCTCTCTATCACCCCCCTCCTCCCTGTTCCTCTCTCTATCACCCCTCCTCCTCCCTGTTCCCCTCTCTATCACCCCTCCTCCTCCTCTCTGTTCCTGTCTCTATCACCCCTCCTCCTCCTCCACCCTGTTCCTCTCTCTATCACCCCTCCTCCTCCCTGTTCCTCTCTCTATCACCCCTCCTCCTCCCTGTTCCTCTCTCTATCACCCCTCCTCCTCCTCTCTGTTCCTGTCTCTATCACCCCTCCTCCTCCTCCACCCTGTTCCTCTCTCTCTCTATCACCCCTCCTCCTCCCTGTTCCTCTCTCTATCACCCCTCCTCCTCCCTGTTCCTCTCTCTATCACCCCTCCTCCTCCTCTCTCTGTTCCTCTCTCTATCACCCCTCCTCCTCCTCCACCCTGTTCCTCTCTCTATCACCCCTCCTCCTCCCTGTTCCTCTCTCTATCACCCCTCCTCCTCCCTGTTCCTCTCTCTATCACCCCTCCTCCTCCTCTCTGTTCCTGTCTCTATCACCCCCTCCTCCTCCCTGTTCCCCTCTCTATCACCCCTCCTCCTCCTCCTCCCTGTTCCCCTCTCTATCACCCCCTCCTCCTCCTCTCTGTTCCTGTCTCTATCACCCCCCCTCCTCCCCCTGTTCCCCTCTCTATCACCCCTCCTCCTCCTCCTCCCTGTTCCCCTCTCTATCACCCCTCCTCCTCCTCCCTGTTCCCCTCTCTATCACCCCTCCTCCTCCCTGTTCCCCTCTCTATCACCCCTCCTCCTCCTCCACCCTGTTCCCCTCTCTATCACCCCTCCTCCTCCCTGTTCCCCTTTCTATCACTCCTCCTCCTCCTCATCCTCCTCCTTCCTGTTCCTCTCTCTATCACCCCTCCTCCTCCCTGTTCCTCTCTCTATCACCCCTCCTCCTCCCTGTTCCTCTCTCTATCTCCCCCATCCCCCTCCTCCTCCCTGTTCCCCTCTATATTTCCCCACCTATCACTCCCTACCTCCTCCTCCCTCCATCCCTCCCACCTTCCCCATCCCTACCTCTCCCCCCACCAGGTTGAGGAACGGAGGCGTCTGGAGGTGCAGGGTGTGAGGCCCAGGGGGGGTCTGGATCTGACGGGCCTGCAGGCCCACGAGGCTCCCTGGGTCCAGGAAAGAACCCTACTGCAGCAGGAGGTCCGGTTGTTCAGACACAACACCATCATCTTCTATATGAAGCTACGCTGGATCCTTATGCACTGGAGGCTGGGGAAGAGGACAGAGGCAGGGGAGGAGACAGCACACTCAGAGGTGAGATGACTGGCTAGAGGTAGAGGCTGAACCCCAGGTAGTTTAGTCTGGAGGCTGGGGAAGAGGACAGAGGCAGGGGAGGAGACAGCACACTCAGAGGTGAGATGATTGGCTAGAGGTATTTGTATCCCCAATCCTATTTTTAAATTATTATTTTTTTTCACCTTTATTTAACCAGGTAGACCAGTTGAGAAAAGCAAAGCAAAGCAGTTTGACACATAACAACACAGAGTTACACATGGAATAAACAAACATACAGTCAATAAGACAGTAGAAAAAAGTCTATATAAAATGTGTGCAAATGAGGTAAGATGAGGGAGGTAAGGCAATAAGTAGGCCATCATAGCGAAATAATTACAATTTAGCAATTAAACACTGTAGTGATAGAGACTAGAGTGATAGATGTGCAGAAGATGAATGTGAAAGTAGAGACACTGGGGTGCAAAGGAGCAAAAAAATAATTTAATAACAGTATGGGGATGAGGTACTGTAGATAGATGGGCTACAGGTGGGCTATGTACATGTGCAGTAATCTGTGAGCTGCTCTGACAGCTGGTGCTTAAAGTTAGTGAGGGAGATATGAATCTCCAGCTTCAGTGATTTTTGCAGTTCGTTCCAGTCATGGGCAGCAGAGAACTGTAAGGAAAGGTGGCCGAAGGTGGAATTGGCTTTGGGGGTGACCAGTGAAATATACCTGCTGGAGCGAGTGCTACGAGTGTGTGCTGCTATGGTGACCAGTGAGCTGAGATAATGCAGGGCTTTACCTAGCAAAGACTTATAGATGACCTGGAGCTAGTGGATTTGGTGACGAATCTGTAGCGAGGGCCAGCCAACGAGAGCATACAGGTCGCAGTGGTGGGTAGTATATGGGGCTTTGGTGACAAAACGGATGGCACTGTGATAGACTGCATCCAATTTGCTGAGTAGAGTGTTGGAGGCTATTTTGTAAATGACATCGCCGAAGTCAAGGATCGGTAGGATAGTCAGTTTTACGAGGGTATGTTTGGCAGTATGAGTGAAGGATGCTTTGATGCGAAATAGGAATCCGATTCTAGATTTAATTTTGGATTGGAGATGTTTAATGTGAGTCTGGAAGGAGAGTTTACAGTCTAACCAGACACCTAAGTATTTGTAGATGTCCACATATTCTAAGTCAGAACCGTCCAGAGTGGTGATGCTGGACGGTCGGGCAGGTGCTGGTAGAGATCGGTTGAATAGCATACATTTAGTTTTACTTGCATTTAAGAGCAGTTGGAGGCCACGGAAGGAGTGTTGTATGGCATTGAAGCTCGTCTGGAGGTTAGTTAACACAGTGTCCAAAGAAGTATACAGAATTGTGTCGTCTGCGTAGAGGTGGATCAGAGAATCACCAGCAGCAAGAGCGACATCATTGATGTATACAGAGAAAAGAGTCGGCCCGAGAATTGAACCCTGTGGCACCCCTATAGAGACTGCCAGAGGTCCGGACAACAGGCCCTCCGATTTGACACACTGAACTCTGTCTGAGAAGTAGTTGGTGAACCTGGCGAGGCAGTCATTTGAGAAACCAAGGCTGTATATTCTGCCGATAAGAATGTGTTGATTGACAGAGTCGAAAGCCTTGGCCAGGTCTATGAATACAGCTGCACAGTATTGTCTCTTATCGATGAAGGTTAGGATATCGTTTATGACCTTGAGCATGGCTGAGATGCACCCATGACCAGCTTGGAAACCAGAGTACATAACGTAGAAGGTGTGATTCAAAATGGTCGGTAATCTGTTTGTTAAAACCTCTTGATTCTAGCCATCCCGGATCCGGGATCGTGAATACAGCCTCAAGCTCATTACCATAACGCAACGTTAACTATTCATGAAAATCGCAAATGAAATGAACTAAATATGCTAGCTCTCAAGCTTAGCCTTTTGTTAACAACATTGTCATCTCAGATTTTCAAAATATGCTTTTCAACCATAGCAAAACAAGCATTTGTGTAAGATTATTTATAGCTAGCGTAGCATTTAGCGTAGCATTCAGCGGGCAACATTTTCACAAAAACAAGAAAAGCATTCAAATAAAATAATTTACCTTTGAAGAACTTCAGATGTTTTCAATGAGGAGACTCTCAGTTAGATAGCAAATGTTCAGTTTTTCCTGAAAGATTCTTTGTGTAGGAGAAATCGCTCCGTTTTGTTCGTCACGTTTGGCTACCAAAAAAAAAACGAAAATTCAGTCATCAAAATGCAGAACTTTTTTCCAAATTAACTCCATAATATCGACTGAAACATGGTAAACGTTGTTTAGAATCAATCCTCAAGGTGTTTTTCACATATCTCTTCGATGATATATCGTTCGTGGAAGTCTGCTCTCTCCTCTGAATCACATGGAAGAATGCTTGCAGCTGGAGATTACGCACCAATTTCGACAAAGGACACCGGGCGGACACCTGGTAAATGTAGTCTCTTATGGCCAATCTTCCAATGATATGACTACAAACACGTCACAATGCTGCAGACACCTTGGGGAAACGGCAGAAAGTGTAGGCTCGTTCAGGGCGCATTCACAGCGCCTCAAAAATGTTGCTCATTTCCTGTTTGAAGTTTCATCTTGGTTTCGCCTGTAGCATCAGTTCTGTGGCACTCACAGATAATATCTTTGCAGTTTTGGAAACGTCAGAGTGTTTTCTTTCCAAAGCTGTCAATTATATGCATAGTCGAGCATCTTTTCATGACAAAATATCTTGTTTAAAACGGGAATGTTTTTTCATCCAAAAATGAAATACTGCCCCTAGTGTTCCAAGAGGTTAACTTGGCTTTTGAAGACCTTACAAAGGCAGGGTAGGATAGATATAGGTCTGGAGCAGTTTGCGTCTAGAGTGTCACCCCTTTGAAGAGGGGATGACCGCGGCAGCTTTCCAGTCTTTGGGGATCTCAGACGATACAAAAGAGAGGTTGAACAGGCTAGTAATAGGGGTTGCAACAATTTCGGCTAATCATTTTAGAAAGAACGGGTCCAGATTGTCTAGCCCGGCTGATTTGTAGGGGTCCAGATTTTGCAGATCTTTCAGAACATCAGCTGTCTGGATTTGGGTGAAGGAGAAATGGGGGAGGCTTGGGTGAGTTGCTGTGGCAGGTGCAGGGCTGTTGGCCAGGGTAGGCGTAGCCAGGTGGAAAGCATGGTCAGCTGTAGAAAAATGCGGAATTCTCAATTATCGTGGATTTATCGGTGATCACAGTGTTTCCGCCTCAGTGCTGTGGGCAACTGGGAGGAGGTGCCGTAACCATGAAAACATTTCTGACAGTGGTTGGGAACAATTTCTCCGGAGGCACTCCACACAGGCTCTAAACCATCCAATCAAACCAAAAGTCAGTCACTTAGGGAAGTAGGCTTGAGCAGAGTACATTTGGTTAGACCAATCCGTGAATAACAGCAAGGCTGGAGAAAAAGCCTGCATTCCCAATAGTTTTCCAGGAGGAGGGTTGACATCTACCTCAAAATCACATAGGATTGGCTTGTTTGATTGGTCAACTGAGTGATTGATTGACTGACTTTCAGGTTGTTGGTTGGATAGTTAGTTTCTTGGTGTACTGCTCCTTTCCTTGCTTTGATGTCGGTTATAATAACCTTGTTATTGTCGGATATAATAACCTTGTTATTGTCGGATATAATAACCTTGCTATTGTCGGCTATAATAACCTTGTTATTGCTATAATAACGGATATAATAACCTTGTTATTGCGGCTATAATAACCTCGGATATAACCTAATAATAACCTTGTTATTGCCGGATATAATAACCGGATATAATAACCTTGTTATTGCCGGATATAATAACCTATAATAACCGTGTTATTGTCGGCTATAATAACCTTGTTATTGTCGGCTATAATAACCTCGTTATAATAACCTTGTTATTGTCGGCTATAATAACCTTGTTATTGTTATAATAACCTTGTTATTGTTGGCTATAATAACCGTGTTATTGTCTATAATAACCTTGTTATTGCCGGCTATTGTCGGCTATAATAACCCTGTTATTGTTATAATAGCCTTGTTATTGTCGGCTATAATAACCTTGTTATTGTTGGCTATAATAACCTTGTTATTGTTGGCTATAATAACCTTGTTATTGTATAATAACGCCTATAATAACCCTGTTATTGTCGGCTATAATAACCCTGTTATTGTCGGCTATAATAACCTTGTTATTGTCGGCTATAATAACCTTGTTATTGTCGCCTATAATAACCTTGTTATTGTCAACTATAATAACCTTGTTATTGTCCCTGTTATTGGCTATAATAACCTTGTTATTGTCGGCTATAATAACCTTGTTATTGTTGTCTATAATAACATTGTTATTGTTATTGTCGTTATTGCTATAATAACCTTGTTATTGTCGGCTATGTCGGCTATAATAACCTTGTTATTGTCGGCTATAATAACCTTGTTATTCCATGTCTTGTTTGTCGCAGTATGAGAAGTTGGAGGGTATTCCAGAGCTGATCTTGGAGCATGGAGAGGGAGAGACGGAGAGAGAGGACAGGGACAGGTCGTGTACCCAGCTACCCCAGAGAGACAGCCCGAGCCTGGCCCAACAACCCAACTCCCCTCCACTGAACGCCTGCAGCACCAGACACAGGTAGGGTACAATGGATTTCTAGCTGTTGATACACTCCAATCCCTGGATTAAACTCTGGATTAAAAGGCACTTTGGATGAGTGCAAAGTCTGTTCAAGTACAGTGGAGTTCAATGATCCCTCGAACATGTTATACAACAGACCACAACAGAACATGTTATACAACAGACCACAACAGAACATGTTATACAACAGACCACAACAGACCACAACAGACCACAACAGAACATGTTATACAACAGACCACAACAGACCACAACAGACCACAACAGAACATGTTATACAACAGACCACAACAGACCACAACAGACCACAACAGACCACAACAGAACATGTTATAGAACAGACCTCAACAGAACCCTTGTACTAACGTACATATTATCCATCAAGCCAGAATATAGTATGATCTTTTCTGGTGTGATGTGTGTAGATCAACGTGAACATTATGGCTTGTGTGTAGAAACAGATGACATTATCAGAAGATCTCCGTCATATCTTAAATAAATGATTGTTCCAGTTTGGTTCTTCCTCCCCCGCTCCTCCTCTCCAGGTGGGTGAGAACCGTAGGGTGCTCCAGGCAGTGCGCTCCCTGTTAGAGGAGTTCAGGTTAGAGTTGAGGGAGGAGGAGAACAGGAGGTGCCAGCTGCAGCAGATCTACGCTAATGACAAAGCTTCCTGGGAGGTCAAATGGGCAGAGATGAAGTGTCACGTCGCTCAGGTAACACACACACACACACACACAAACACACACACAAACACACACACACACACACACACACACACACACACACACACACACACACACACACACACACACACACACACACAGAGGCAGACAGACAGACAGACAGACAGACAGACAGACAGACAGACAGACAGACAGACAGACAGAGACAGACAGACAGACAGACAGACAGACAGACAGACAGACCCCACCCACCCACCCCCTTAGAAAAAGGGTTCCATAAGGTTTATTTGGCTGACCCCATAGGAGAACCCTTTTTGGTTCCAGGTAACCCTTTTTGGTTCCGGAATAGAATCTAAAATGGTTATTTTGTCTGTCCCCATAGGAGAACCTTTTGAATAACCCTTTTTGGTTCCAGGTAAAACCCTTTTTGGTTCCAGGTAAAACCCTTTTTGGTTCCAGGTCGAACTCTTTTCGATTTCATATAGTTCTACCTGGAGGCGAAATCTAAGGCATATTGGGCAGGGATGGGCGCTCTACAGTGAAATAAGACAATAATCACTAACCAAAACCGCAATAGACAAGGCACATTGACATTAGGGCGAGGCATGTGTAGCCGAGTGATCATAGGGTCCAATGAGTAGCAATATATGAGTCAGGGAGCCGATTCAGTAGTCACTAGTACACTAGGCGAGCTGGAAACACAGTGAATCAGACTGCTAGCGGGCCGGGGCTGGCAGAAGGGCCTCCGGGGGCGTTGCTACGGAAGAGTCTGTTGAAACCACCTCGGACAATTACGTCGGCAGACCAGTCGTGATGGACCAGCGGGCTCCTTGTCGGCAGTAAAGGGTCCAGGCCAATTGGCAAAAGAGGTATTGTAGCCCAAGAATTGGCTGGTGGACCTCTTCGGCTAGCTGGGAGATGGACCTAGCTCGAGGCTAGCTCAAGCCAGGAGTAGCCACTCGGATTGCAGCTAGCTAGCTGCGTTGATCCAGTGTAAAGGTTCAAGGTTGCGGTAGAAATCCGGAGATGTGGAAGAGAAAAAGCAGTCCGATATGCTCTGGGTTGATATCGCGCTGTTAACGGTGAAGACCGCTAGCAGTGGCTAACTGACTACTAGCTACCATTTCTAACAGCATGTCACATGTGCAATCAGAAAAAAAACCTCTAGACCACCTTTACTCCACACAGAGACGCATACTAAGCTCTCCCTCGCCCTCCATTTGGCAAATCTGACCATAATTATATCCTCCTGATTCCTGCTTACAAGCAAAAACTAAGCAGGAAGTAGCAGTGAATCACTCAATACGGAAGTGGTCAGATGACACAGATGCTACGCTACAGGACTGTTTTGTTAGTACAGACTGGAATATGTTCGGGACTTATCCTATGACATTGAGGAGTATACCGCCTCAGTCACCAGCTTCATCAATAAGTGCATCGATGACGTCGTCCCCACAGTGACTGTACGTACATTTCCCAACCAGAAGCCATGGATTACAGGCAGCATCCACACCGATCTAAAGGCTAGAGCTGCCGCTTTCAAGGAGTGGGACACTAAATCCGGACGCCTTTAAGAAATACAACTATGCCCTCAGACGAACCATCAAACAGGCAAAGCGTCAATACAGGACTAAGATTGAATCCTTCTACACTGGCTTGGACGCTCGACGGATGTGGCAGGGCTTGCAAACTATTACAGACTACAAAGGGAAACCCAGCTGCGAGCTGCCCAGTGACGCCAGCCTATCAGACGGGCTAAATTTATTTTATGCTCACTTGGAGGCAAGCAACACAGAAGCATGCATGAGAGCACCAGCTGTTCCGGACGACTGGGTGATCACGCTCTCCATAGCTGATGTGAGCAAGACCTTTAAACAGGTCAACATTCACAAGGCCGTGGGGACAGACGGATTACCAGGACATGTATTCAAAGCATGCACCGACAGACTGATTGTAGTCAGGTCATCCGACAGACTGATTGTAGTCTGTTCATCTGACAGACTGATTGTAGTCAGGTCATCTGACAGACTGGTTGTAGTCAGGTCACCTGACAGACTAAGTTTCTCCACGTCAGCTCACACGGTCAGTAGAAGGACCCATCCTCATACGTCACCACATTGTTATGGATTGTTCTTCAACTGTATTAATCTATTGCCTGTCTGTTTATGTGTTCAACCAGCTGGAAGAGGAGAGACGAGAAGAGAAAGGAGAGGTGAGAGGAGAGGCCAGAGGGGAGACGCAGGGAGGAGGAGGAGGAGACAAAGACTGGGCCTTTAAACAGGAGCGAGAGGAGCACCGTTGCCTCCTGGCAGAGAGCCACAGCACCTCCCTGGACCTCCACTGGAAGCTGCAGCAGGGAGAGAAGAGGTGGGGGAGGGAGAGGAGAGGCCTACTGGAACGCTTCGACCAGGAGAGACAAGAGTGGGACAGCAACATGAGAAACATGCACCACAAGATGGAGAGGGTGAGGAGGGAGAGAGAGGAGGTGAAGGGAGAGAGAAGGGGAGGGAGGGAGAGGAGGGGGAGGGAGAGGAGAGGAGAGGCCTACTGGAACGCTTCGACCAGGAGAGACATGAGTGGGACAGCAACATGAGAAACATGCACCACAAGATGGAGAGGGTGAGGAGGGGGAGAGAGGAGGTGAAGGGAGAGAAGAGGGAGAGGAGGGGGAGGCGACAGCAACATGAGAAACATACACCACAAGATGGAGAGGGTGAGGAGGGGGGAGAGGACAGCAACATGAGAAACATGCACCACAAGATGGAGGACAGCAACATGAGAAACATGCACCACAAGATGGAGAGGGTGATATGGGTCCTGGTCATCAGTAGAGCCCTATGGGACCTGGTCTCTTCCTATTCTGTAGTCACATCACCCTGTCTGAAACTACTCATTCCTCTCCTCTCTCCCTCTCCTCTCATTCCTTACCTCTCTCCCTCCTCCTGTCCTCTCTCCCTCTCCTCTCCTCTCATTCCTTTCCTCTCCTCTTTCCCTCTCTCTACTCTCCTCTCATTCCTTTCCTCTCTCCCTCCTCCTCTCCTCTCTCCTCTCTCCCTCTCCTCTCCTCTCATTCCTTCCCTCTCCTCTTTCCCTCTCTCTACTCTCCTCTCATTCCTTTCCTTTCTCCCTCCCCCTCTCTCTCTCCCTCTCCTCCTCTCTCTCCCTCTCCTCCCTCTATCTACCTCTCTCTCCTCCCTCCCTCTCTCCCTCTCCTCCCCCCCTCTCCTCCCTCTCCTCCCTCCCTCTCTCTCCTCCCTCTCTCTCCTCTCTCTCTCCTCCCTCTCTCTCATCTTTCTCTCCTCCCTCCCTCCCTCTCCTCTCTCTCTCTCCTCCCTCTCCTCTCTCTCTCTCTCTCCTCCCTATCTCTCTCTCTCTCTCTCTCTCTCTCTCTCTCTCTCTCTCTCTCTCTCTCTCTCTCTCTTTCCTCCCTCTCTCTCCTCTCTCTCTCATCTCTCTCTCCTCCCTCCCTCTCCTCTCTCTCTCTCCTCCCTCTCCTCTCTCCTCTCTCTCCCTCTCCTCTCTCTCCTCCCTCTCCTCTCCCTCGCCTCTTTCTCCCCCTCTCCTCTCTCTCCTCCTTCTCCTCCCACTCTCTCCTCCCTCTCTCTCTTCTCTCTCTCTCCTCCCTCCCTCTCCTCCCTCTCCTCTCTCTCTCCTCTCTCTCTCTCCTCCCTCTCCTCCCTCTCTCTCATCTCTCTCTCTCCTCCCTCCCTCTCCTCTCTCTCCTCCCTCTCCTCTCTCTCTCCTCCCTCTCCTCTCTCTCTCCTCCTCTCTCTCTCTCCTCTCTCTCTCTCCTCTCTCTCCTCTCTCTCCTCCCTCTCCTCTCTCTCTCCCTCTCTCTCCCTCTCCTCCCTCTCCTCCCTCTCTCTCCTCTCTCTCCTCCCTCTCCTCCCTCTCTCTCCTCTCTCTCCTCCCTCTCTCCTCCCTCCCTCTCCTCCCTCTCTCTCCTCCCTCCCTCTCCTCCCTCTCTCTCCTCTCTCCCCTCTCTCTCCTCCCTCCCTCTCCTCTCTCTCTCCCCTCTCTCTCTCTCCTCCCTCCCTCTCCTCTCTCTCTCCCCTCTCTCTCCTCTCTCCCTCTCTCTCCTCTCTCCTCCCTCTCTCTCCTCACCCCACAGCTGCAGAGAGAGCTGAATGTCCGACAGAGCAGTGAGGGCTCACCCTCCGACGTCAAAGATGGGGCGACGGCAGGAGGACACAGGGGTGTCTTTTCCCCTCAGGAGAGCCCATGTAAGGTCCCTCGCTCCCCTCGGTCACCCTGCTCCCCTCGCTCTGCCACCTCCGGCCCTGTTTCCCTCCCCACCCGCTCCCACTCGGACTCAGAGGCCCATGAAGAGCAGGGGGCTGTAGTGAGGGTCAGAGGCCCAACAGAGAACATTTTCCTGGACGCTCTGACGCTAGACTCCCTTGGTAGCCTGGAGGTCCCACTTCCCAGCAGACTGGACTCTGACAAGAGGTTCCCCGATATGAACCAGGTGAGGCATCAGACTCAGACAAGAGGTTCCCCTATATGAACCAGGTGAGACATCAGACTCTGACAAGAGGTTCCTCTATATGAACCAGGTGAGACATCAGACTCTGGAGTATCTTAAATTGCTCCCTATTCCGTATATAGTGCACGACCTTTGACTATATGGAACTCTATTCCACATCAGGTAACTGATTCAAGCAGTAAAATCCGATAAAAATACACCTTATGGAACAGCAGGGACTGTGAAGAGACACACACACACAGGCACAGTCATATGTACACACACACACATGATAACATACACACTATACACACACCTACACGTGGATTTAGTGGTGTAGATATGTGGTAGTGGAGTAGGGGCCTGAGGGAACACACTTATTGTGTTGTGAAATCTGTTATGAATGTATTGTAATGTTTTAAAATTGTATAATTGCCTTAATTTTGCCGGAGCCGAGAAGAGTAGCTGCTGTCTTGACAGGAACTAATGGGGATCCATAATAAACCCCAGGAAGAGTAGCTGCTGTCTTGGCAGAACTAGTGGGGACCCATAATAAACCCCAGGAAGAGTAGCTGCTGTCTTGGCAGAACTAGTGGGGACCCATAATAAACCCCAGGAAGAGTAGCTGCTGTCTTGACAGGAACTAATGGGGACCCATAATAAACCCCAGGAAGAGTAGCTGCTGTCTTGGCAGAACTAGTGGGGACCCATAATAAACCCCAGGAAAGAGTAGCTGCTGTCTTGACAGGAACTAATGGGGACCCATAATAAACCCCAGGAAGAGTAGCTGCTGTCTTGACAGGAACTAATGGGGACCCATAATAAACCCCAGGAAGAGTAGCTGCTGTCTTGGCAGAACTAGTGGGGATCCATAATAAACCCCAGGAAGAGTAGCTGCTGTCTTGACAGGAACTAATGGGGATCCATAATAAACCCCAGGAAGAGTAGCTGCTGTCTTGACAGGAACTAATGGGGATCCATATTAAACCCCAGGAAGAGTAGCTGCTGTCTTGACAGGAACTAATGGGGATCCATATTAAACCCCAGGAAGAGTAGCTGCTGCCTTGGCAGAACTAATGGAGATCCATAATAAACCCCAGGAAGAGTAGCTGCTGCCTTGGCAGGAACTAATGGAGATCCATAATAAACCCCAGGAAGAGTAGCTGCTGTCTTGGCAGAACTAATGTGGATCCATAATAAACCCCAGGAAGAGTAGCTGCTGTCTTGACAGGAACTAATGTGGATCCATAATAAACCCCAGGAGGAGTAGCTTCTGCCTTGGCAGGACCTAATGGGGGTCCATAATAAACCCCAGGAAGAGTAGCTGCTGCCTTGGCTAATGGGGATCCATAACAAAAAAAAATTAAACTATGGGCCCTGGTCAACAGTAGAGCTCTATGTGTCCTGGTCAACAGTAGAGCACTATGGGTCCTGGTCAACAGTAGTACACTGTGGGTCCTGGTCAACAGTAGTGCACTATGGGTCCTGGTCAACAGTAGAGTCCCTGGTCAACAGTAGTGCACTATGGGTCTTGGTCAACAGTAGAGCACTATGGGTCCTGGTCAACAGTAGTGCCCTATGGGTCCTGGTCAACAGTAGTGCACTATGGGTCTTGGTCAACAGTAGAGCCCTATGGGTCCTGGTTAACAGTAGTGCACTATGGGTCTTGGTCAACAGTAGTCCACTATGGGTCCTGGTCAACAGTAGTGCACTATGGGTCCTGGTCAACAGTAGTGCCCTATGGGACCTGGTCAACAGTAGAGCACTATGGGTCCTGGTCAACAGTAGTGCCCTATGGGTCCTGGACAACAGTAGAGCACTATGGGTCCTGGTCAACAGTAGTGACTATGGGTCCTAGTCAACAGTAGAGCACTATGGGTCCTGGTCAACAGTAGTGACTATGGGTCCTGGTCAACAGTAGAGTCCCTGGTCAACAGTAGAGCACTATGGGTGCTGGTCAACAATAGAGCCCTATGGGCCCTGGTCAACAGTAGTCCACTATGGGTCTTGGTCAACAGTAGAGTCCCTGGTCAACAGTAGAGCACTATGGGTGCTGGTCAACAGTAGAGTCCCTGGTCAACAGTAGTGACTATGGGTCCTGGTCAACAGTAGAGTCCCTGGTCAACAGTAGTGACTATGGGTCCTAGTCAACAGTAGAGCACTATGGGTCCTGGTCAACAGTAGTGCTCTATGTGTCCTGGTCAACAGTAGAGCACTATGGGTCCTGGTCAACAGTAGAGCCCTATGGGTCCTGGTCAACAGTAGTGCACTATGGGTCCTGGTCAACAGTAGTGCACTATGGGTCCTGGTCAACAGTAGAGTCCCTGGTCAACAGTCGAGCCCTATGGGTCCTGGTCAACAGTAGAGCACTATGGGTCCTGGTCAACAGTAGTGCACTATGGGTCCTGGTCAACAGTAGAGCCCTATGGGTCCTGGTCAACAGTAGATCCCTATGGGCCCTGGTCAACAGTAGTGCACTATGGGTCCTGGTCAACAGTAGTGCACTATGGGTCCTGGTCAACAGTAGTGCACTATGGGTCCTGGTCAACAGTAGTGCCCTATGGGTCCTGGTCAACAGTAGTGCACTATGGGTCCTGGTCAACAGTAGTGCACTATGGGTCCTGGTCAACAGTAGTGCACTATGGGTCCTGGTCAACAGTAGTGCACTATGGGTCCTGGTCAACAGTAGAGCACTATGGGTCCTGGTCAACAGTAGTGACTATGGGTCCTGGTCAACAGTAGTCCACTATGGGTCCTGGTCAACAGTAGTGACTATGGGTCCTGGTCAACAGTAGTCCACTATGGGTCCTGGTCAACAGTAGTGCACTATGGGTCCTGGTCAACAGTAGAGTACCTGGTCAACAGTAGAGCCCTATGGGTCCTGGTCAACAGTAGAGCACTATGGGTCCTGGTCAACAGTAGTGCACTATGGGTCCTGGTCAACAGTAGTGCACTATGGGTCCTGGTCAACAGTAGTGCCCTATGGGACCTGGTCAACAGTAGAGCACTATGGGTCCTGGTCAACAGTAGTGCACTATGGGTCCTGGTCAACAGTAGAGCCCTATGGGTCCTGGTCAACAGTAGTGCACTATGGGTCCTGGTCAACAGTAGAGTACCTGGTCAACAGTAGAGCCCTATGGGTCCTGGTCAACAGTAGTCCACTATGGGTCCTGGTCAACAGTAGTGCACTATGGGTCCTGGTCAACAGTAGAGTACCTGGTCAACAGTAGAGCCCTATGGGTCCTGGTCAACAGTAGAGCACTATGGGTCCTGGTCAACAGTAGTGCACTATGGGTCCTGGTCAACAGTAGTGCTCTATGGGTCCTGGTCAACAGTAGAGCCCTATGGGTCCTGGTCAACAGTAGTGCACTATGGGTCCTGGTCAACAGTAGTGCACTATGGGTCCTGGTCAACAGTAGAGTCCCTGATCAACAGTAGAGCCCTATGGGTCCTGGTCAACAGTAGAGCACTATGGGTCCTGGTCAACAGTAGTGCACTATGGGTCCTGGTCAACAGTAGTGGGTCCTGGTCAACAGTAGATCCCTATGGGCCCTGGTCAACAGTAGAGTCCCTGGTCAACAGTAGAGCACTATGGGTCCTGGTCAACAGTAGAGCACTATGGGTCCTGGTCAACAGTAGTGCACTATGGGTCCTGGTCAACAGTAGAGCACTATGGGTCCTGGTCAACAGTAGAGCCCTATGGGTCCTGGTCAACAGTAGTGCACTATGGGTCCTGGTCAACAGTAGTGCACTATGGGTCCTGGTCAACAGTAGTGCACTATGGGTCCTGGTCAACAGTAGAGCCTATGGGTCCTGGTCAACAGTAGAGGGTCCTGGTCAACAGTAGTGGGGTCCTGGTCAACAGTAGAGCACTATGGGTCCTGGTCAACAGTAGTGCACTATGGGTCCTGGTCAACAGTAGAGTCCCTGGTCAACAGTAGAGCACTATGGGTCCTGGTCAACAGTAGAGTCCTGGTCAACAGTAGTGGGGTCCTGGTCAACAGTAGAGTCCCTGGTCAACAGTAGTGACTATGGGTCCTGGTCAACAGTAGTCCACTATGGGTCCCTGGTCAACAGTAGTGACTATGGGTCCTGGTCAACAGTAGAGTCCCTGGTCAACAGTAGTGACTATGGGTCCTGGTCAACAGTAGAGTCCCTGGTCAACAGTAGTGACTATGGGTCCTGGTCAACAGTGGCCCCTGGTCAACAGTAGTGCCCTATGGGTCCTGGTCAACAGTAGAGCCACTATGGGTCCTGGTCAACAGTAGTGCCCTATGGGTCCTGGTCAACAGTAGTGCACTATGGGTCCTGGTCAACAGTAGAGCACTATGGGTCCTGGTCAACAGTAGAGCACTATGGGTCCTGGTCAACAGTAGAGCACTATGGGTCCTGGTCAACAGTAGTGCACTATGGGTCCTGGTCAACAGTAGTGCACTATGGGTCCTGGTCAACAGTAGTGCACTATGGGTCCTGGTCAACAGTAGTGCACTATGGGTCCTGGTCAACAGTAGTGCCTATGGGTCCTGGTCAACAGTAGTGCACTATGGGTCCTGGTCAACAGTAGAGCACTATGGGTCCTGGTCAACAGTAGTGCACTATGGGTCCTGGTCAACAGTAGTAGTCCTGGTCAACAGTAGAGCACTATGGGTCCTGGTCAACAGTAGTGCACTATGGGTCCTGGTCAACAGTAGTGCCTATGGGTCCTGGTCAACAGTAGAGCACTATGGGTCCTGGTCAACAGTAGTGCACTATGGGTCCTGGTCAACAGTAGTGCCCTATGGGTCCTGGTCAACAGTAGAGCCTATGGGTCCTGGTCAACAGTAGTGACTATGGGTCCTGGTCAACAGTAGAGCACTATGGGTCCTGGTCAACAGTAGAGTCCTGGTCAACAGTAGTGACTATGGGTCCTGGTCATGGGGTCAACAGTAGTGCACTATGGGTCCTGGTCAACAGTAGAGCCCTATGGGTCCTGGTCAACAGTAGTGCACTATGGGTCCTGGTCAACAGTAGAGCACTATGGGTCCTGGTCAACAGTAGTGCCCTATGGGACCTGGTCAACAGTAGTGCACTATGGGTCCTGGTCAACAGTAGTGCCTGGGTCCTGGTCAACAGTAGTGCACTATGGGTCCTGGTCAACAGTAGTGCACTATGGGTCCTGGTCAACAGTAGTGCCCTATGGGTCCTGGTCAACAGTAGAGCACTATGGGTCCTGGTCAACAGTAGAGCACTATGGGTCCTGGTCAACAGTAGTGCACTATGGGTCCTGGTCAACAGTAGTGCACTATGGGTCTTGGTCAACAGTAGAGCCCTATGGGTCCTGGTCAACAGTAGTGCCCTATGGGTCCTGGTCAACAGTAGTGCACTATGGGTCTTGGTCAACAGTAGTGCACTATGGGTCCTGGTCAACAGTAGTGCACTATGGGTCCTGGTCAACAGTAGTGCACTATGGGTCCTGGTCAACAGTAGTGCACTATGGGTCCTGGTCAACAGTAGTGCACTATGGGTCCTGGTCAACAGTATTGCCCTATGGGTCCTGGTCAACAGTAGTGCACTATGGGTCCTGGTCAACAGTAGTGCACTATGGGTCCCTGGTCAACAGTAGAGCACTATGGGTCCTGGTCAACAGTAGTGCACTATGGGTCCTGGTCAACAGTAGTGCACTATGGGTCCTGGTCAACAGTAGAGCACTATGGGTCCTGGTCAACAGTAGTGCACTATGGGTCCTGGTCAACAGTAGTGCACTATGGGTCCTGGTCAACAGTAGAGCACTATGGGTCCTGGTCAACAGTAGTGCACTATGGGTCCTGGTCAACAGTAGTGCACTATGGGTCCTGGTCAACAGTAGTGCACTATGGGTCCTGGTCAACAGTAGAGCACTATGGGTCCTGGTCAACAGTAGTGCACTATGGGTCCTGGTCAACAGTAGTGCCCTATGGGTCCTGGTCAACAGTAGAGCACTATGGGTCCTGGTCAACAGTAGTGCACTATGGGTCCTGGTCAACAGTAGTGCACTATGGGTCCTGGTCAACAGTAGTGCACTATGGGTCCTGGTCAACAGTAGTGCACTATGGGTCCTGGTCAACAGTAGTGCACTATGGGTTCCTGGTCAACAGTAGTGCACTATGGGTCCTGGTCAACAGTAGTGCACTATGGGTCCTGGTCAACAGTAGTGCACTATGGGTCCTGGTCAACAGTAGTGCCCTATGGGTCCTGGTCAACAGTAGTGCACTATGGGTCCTGGTCAACAGTAGTGCACTATGGGTCCTGGTCAACAGTAGTGCACTATGGGTCCTGGTCAACAGTAGTGCACTATGGGTCCTGGTCAACAGTAGAGTCCCTGGTCAACAGTAGAGCACTATGGGTCCTGGTCAACAGTAGTGCACTATGGGTCCTGGTCAACAGTAGTGCACTATGGGTCCTGGTCAACAGTAGAGCACTATGGGTCCTGGTCAACAGTAGTGCACTATGGGTCCTGGTCAACAGTAGTGCACTATGGGTCCTGGTCAACAGTAGTGCACTATGGGTCCTGGTCAACAGTAGTGCACTATGGGTCCTGGTCAACAGTAGTGCACTATGTTAGGTGCCATTTGGGATGCATTCCAGGAATGTCAAATGTGGGAGTGTTTTCAGACATGAAAGGGTTCTTCAATTCTTGCCCAGTGCAGGTTTTAATTCCAGCCCGCCACTAAGACGTCTGCGTATGTTGTTTCAGGCTCTGAATGAGATCCCAGACATAGAGGACCCAATGTACCCGGAGGAAGAGGAGGAGGAGGAAGAGATGGGCTTTGGCAGTCTGCTCAGGTAAGGTGGTTGACCTGTTCACTTACCTGGAAATACTGTATAAATGTCTTAGACCTACAGGTAATATTTTCACTTATCTAGACAGGCCCTCATTGTTATGGTCACATGGGCTGTGGCAGGTAAATATCTTCTTCTTTCTGTTTACCTCAACATATCTTATGTTAGTGGAAGTATTTTCGATAGCCTACTCGGATAAATAAAGGTAGTACAATTACTGCTAATGTTTCCGATTTACCCAGAATACCATTCTACTGGTTACAACAGCTATGCTTTACCTTAACAGACTACCATCCTACTGGTTACAACAGCTATACTTTACCTTAACAGACTACCATCCTACTGGTTACAACAGCTATACTTTACCTTAACAGACTACCATCCTACTGGTTACAACAGCTATACTTTACCTTAACAGACTACCATCCTACTGGTTACAACAGCTATACTTTACCTTAACAGACTACCATCCTACTGGTTACAACAGCTATACTTTACCTTAACAGACTACCATCCTACTGGTTACAACAGCTATGCTTTACCTTAACAGACTACCATCCTACTGGTTACAACAGCTATACTTTACCTTAACAGACTACCATCCTACTGGTTACAACAGCTATACTTTACCTTAACAGACTACCATCCTACTGGTTACAACAGCTATGCTTTACCTTAACAGACTACCATCCTACTGGTTACAACAGCTATACTTTACCTTGACAGACTACCATCCTACTGGTTACAACAGCTATACTTTACCTTAACAGACTACCATCCTACTGGTTACAACAGCTATACTTTACCTTAACAGACTACCATCCTACTGGTTACAACAGCTATGCTTTACCTTAACAGACTACTGGTTACAACAGCTATACTTTACCTTAACAGACTACCATCCTACTGGTTACAACAGCTATACTTTACCTTAACAGACTACCATCCTACTGGTTACAACAGCTATACTTTACCTTAACAGACTACCATCCTACTGGTTACAACAGCTATACTTTACCTTAACAGACTACCATTCTACTGGTTACAACAGCTATGCTTTACCTTAACAGACTACCATCCTACTGGTTACAACAGCTATACTTTACCTTAACAGACTACCATCCTACTGGTTACAACAGCTATACTTTACCTTAACAGACTACCATCCTACTGGTTACAACAGCTATGCTTTACCTTAACAGACTACCATCCTACTGGTTACAACAGCTATACTTTACCTTAACAGACTACCATCCTACTGGTTACAACAGCTATACTTTACCTTAACAGACTACCATCCTACTGGTTACAACAGCTATACTTTACCTTAACAGACTACCATCCTACTGGTTACAACAGCTATACTTTACCTTAACAGACTATCATCCTACTGGTTACAACATACTTTACCTTAACAGACTACCATCCTACTGGTTACAACAGCTATGCTTTACCTTAACAGACTACCATCCTACTGGTTACAACAGCTACACTTTACCTTAACAGACTACCATCCTACTGGTTACAACAGCTATGCTTTACCTTAACAGACTACCATCCTACTGGTTACAACAGCTATGCTTTACCTTAACAGACTACCATCCTACTGGTTACAACAGCTATACTTTACCTTAACAGACTACCATCCTACTGGTTACAACAGCTATGCTTTACCTTAACAGACTACCATCCTACTGGTTACAACAGCTATACTTTACCTTAACAGACTACCATCCTACTGGTTACAACAGCTATGCTTTACCTTAACAGACTACCATCCTACTGGTTACAACAGCTATGCTTTACCTTAACAGACTACCATCCTACTGGTTACAACAGCTATACTTTACCTTAACAGACTACCATCCTACTGGTTACAACAGCTATACTTTACCTTAACAGACTACCATTCTACTGGTTACAACAGCTATACTTTACCTTAACAGACTACCATCCTACTGGTTACAACAGCTATGCTTTACCTTAACAGACTACCATCCTACTGGTTACAACAGCTATACTTTACCTTAACAGACTACCATCCTACTGGTTACAACAGCTATACTTTACCTTAACAGACTACCATCCTACTGGTTACAACAGCTATACTTTACCTTAACAGACTACCATCCTACTGGTTACAACAGCTATACTTTACCTTAACAGACTACCATCCTACTGGTTACAACACCTATACTTTACCTTAACAGACTACCATCCTACTGGTTACAACAGCTATACTTTACCTTAACAGACTACCATCCTACTGGTTACAACAGCTATACTTTACCTTAACAGACTACCATCCTACTGGTTACAACAGCTATACTTTACCTTAACAGACTACCATCCTACTGGTTACAACAGCTATACTTTACCTTAACAGACTACCATCCTACTGGTTACAACAGCTATGCTTTACCTTAACAGACTACCATCTACCAGCTATGAAATAAAGGTTGTTTCTGTTTTCTGTTGCTAGAAGTGACAGTAGATTCCTGTGATTGCTGTGATAAGGGATGTGATCCAAGTCTCTTTGGGAGGGGATATGATCCAAGTCTCTTTGGGAGGGGATATGATCCAAGTCTCTTTGGGAGGGGATATGATCCAAGTTTCTTTGGGAGGGGATATGATCCAAGTCTCTTTGGGAGGGGATATGATCCAAGTCTCTTTGGGAGGGGATATGATACAAGTCTCTTTGAGGAGGGGATGTGATCCAAGTTTCTTTGGGAGGGGATATGATCCAAGTCTCTTTGGGAGGGGATATGATCCAAGTCTCTTTGGGAGAGGCAAGGATCCAAGTCTCTTTGGGAGGGGATATGATCCAAGTCTCTTTGGGAGAGGCAAGGATCCAAGTCTCTTTGGGAGGGGATATGATCCAAGTCTCTTTGGGAGGGGATATGATCCAAGTCTCTTTGGGAGGATATGATCCAAGTCTCTTTGGGAGGGGATATGATCCAAGTCTCTTTTGGAGGGGATATGATCCAAGTCTCTTTGGGAGGGGATATGATCCAAGTCTCTTTGGGAGGGGATATGATCCAAGTCTCTTTGAGAGGGGATATGATCCAAGTCTCTTTGGGAGGGATATGATCCAAGTCTCGTTGGGAGGGGATATGATACAAGTCTCTTTGGGAGGGGATGTGATCCAAGTTTCTTTAGGAGGGGATATGATCCAAGTCTCTTTGGGAGGGGATATGATCCAAGTCTCTTTGGGAGAGGCAAGGATCCAAGTCTCTTTGGGAGGGGATATGATCCAAGTCTCTTTGGGAGAGGCAAGGATCCAAGTCTCTTTGGGAGGGGATATGATCCAAGTCTCTTTGGGAGGGATATGATCCAAGTCTCTTTGAGAGGGGATATGATCCAAGTCTCTTTGGGAGAGGATATGATCCAAGTCTCTTTGGGAGGGGATATGATCCAAGTCTCTTTTGGAGGGGATATGATCCAAGTCTCTTTGGGAGGGGATATGATCCAAGTCTCTTTGGGAGGGGATATGATCCAAGTCTCTTTGGGAGAGGCAAGTCCAAGTCTTTTGGGAGGGGATATGATCCAAGTCTCTTTGGGAGAGGATATGATCCAAGTCTCTTTGGGAGAGGATACGATCCAAGTCTCTTTGGGAGAGGATACGATCCAAGTCTCTTTGGGAGGGGATATGATCCAAGTCTCTTTGGGAGGGGATATGATCCAAGTCTCTTTGGGAGGGGATATGATCCAAGTCACTTTGGGAGGGGATATGATCCAAGTCTCTTTGGGAGGGGATATGATCCAAGTCTCTTTGGGAGGGGATATGATCCAAGTCTCTTTGAGAGGGGATATGATCCAAGTCTCTTTGGGAGGGGATATGATCCAAGTCTCTTTGGGAGGGGATATGATCCAAGTCTCTTTGAGAGGGGATATGATCCAAGTCTCTTTGGGAGAGGATATGATCCAAGTCTCTTTGGGAGGGGATATGATCCAAGTCTCTTTGGGAGGGGATATGATCCAAGTATCTTTGGGAGGGGATATGATCCAAGTCTCTTTGGGAGGGGATATGATCCAAGTCTCTTTGGGAGGGGATATTATCCAAGTCTCTTTGGGAGGGGATATGATCCAAGTCTCTTTTGGAGGATATTATCCAAGTCTCTTTGGGAGGGGATATGATCCAAGTCTCTTTGGGAGGGGATATGATCCAAGTCTCTTTGGGAGGGGATATTATCCAAGTCTCTTTGGGAGGGGATATGATCCAAGTCTCTTTGAGAGGGGATATGATCCAAGTCTCTTTGGGAGGGGATATGATCCAAGTCTCTTTGGGAGAGGATATGATCCAAGTCTCTTTGGGAGAGGATATGATCCAAGTCATTGTAGCCTGACAGTCAATTAATGAATCGTTTTAAAGTGATCCCTCATGAAATGAAACGCATTAACTTTATTTTTTTGGAGAGCAGATGATATGTTTTAGGTTATTTTAAGAGTTTCAGGAAATTAGGACAACAAAGAGGCTGAAAAACACTGTTTATATGTCAAAGAGATATCTCCTTCTACTCTACCTTTTGGGGACCTGTCAATGTATCAACATATCTTTCTTCTAGTAAGAGAATTTTGATGCAGTACTAATGATCACGCTCTCCTCCTCTGTCCTCTCTCTCTTCTCTGTCCTCTCTGATCCTTCTCTGTCCTCTCTCCTTCTCTGTCCTCTCTCTCCTTCTCTGTCCTCTCTGATCCTTCTCTGTCCTCTCAGATCCTTCTCTGTCCTCTCTCTCCTCCTGTCTCCTCTCTCTCCTCTCTCTCCTCCTCTCTCTCCTCTCTCTCCTTCTCTCCCCTCTCTCTCCTTCTCTGTCCTCTCTCCTCTCTCTCCTTCTCTGTCCTCTCTCTCCTTCTCTGTCCTCTCTGATCCGTCTCTGTCCTCTCTCTCCTCCTCTCTCCTCTCTCCTTCTCTGTCCTCTCTCTCCTCTCTCTCCTTCTCTCTCCTCTCTCTCCTTCTCTGTCCTCTCTCTCCTTTCTCTCCTTCACTGTCCTCTCTGATCCTATCCTTGTAACATGTTTTTGGTAATGTAGTAGTTTAATGCTTTATTCTCGTCTCCTCCTCCTCAGGGCTAAGTCAGTCTGTTCTATGAGTGACTTCCAGCGTCTGATGGACAGCTCTCCTTTCCTGCCTGACAAGAGTCGTCATGGTGACTGTGGCCATGACGACGTGACTCCACCCCTTTCACCTGATGACCTGAAGTACATAGAGGAGTTCAACAGTAAGGGGTGGGGCTTTCCTGTCCCTGGCCCCTCCCCTACACCAGGCCACCACACCCCCACACCCATGGAAGCCTGGGCAGAACGGCCCACGTCAGGTACTGATGCTCCAACTGTTTAAGCATTGTTTGTTTTTGGAATTGCAATCATGTTAATGTGAAGACAAAGATGGCAAATGTGTTTTCTCACTTTATATCAAAATTACATTTCAATCATGTTATGGTGAAGCCTGCAAGCACATTTTCACATTGTGTGTGGACAATAAAGCTTTTTAAATCTAAATTCAGAAACATACCCAATGTTTTACTGTCATCTTCCCACCTTGTGGAGATTATTTATTTCCCTTCTAATTCTAATCATTTGAATCATTCTAAATTCCAATCATTCTAATAATTTGAGTCATTTGAATCATTCTAAATTCCAATCATTCTAAATTCCGATCATTCTAATCATTTGAATCATTCTAAATTCCAATCATTCTAAATTCCAATCATTCTAAATTCCGATCATTCTAATCATTTGAATCATTCTAAATTCCAATCATTCTAAATTCCAATCATTCTAAATTCCCATCACTCTAATCATTTGAATCATTCTGAATTCCAATCATTCTGAATTCTCTCTCTATGAGTTCCAGAACCATTCCAGCCAGCCTTGTGGTTCCTGACAACCAGTGCTACGCTTACTACTAACACCCTGTCCAGCCCTGAACCCCATCCCCTCTGCCAGCACTCCCCTCTCAGGGGTAACGGGGGTAACAGAGGAGGGGGGGCAAGTGTCCATGTCTCCCACAGCCCCACCCGACCCCCAGGAACCCCTGAACAGGACTACATGTACCCCAAAGGGACCAAGGGGCGAGGGGGTGGCGGTGAGGTGGGGGATCCCCCTGGGGTAGGGGGACCAGACGAGGTATTTGGTAATGGTAGGTGGCCCTCCACCTGTCATAAGGAGTTATTAGAGGGTGGGGGTGGTCTGGGAGGCGGACTTAGGGTTCCGTCTGGCGTGGGCCCCATCCCCACGGTGGGGTACGCCTCGTCTCTGGAGCTGCAGCTGTCACGGAACCTCAGTGATGACATGAAGGAGGTGGCCTTCTCCGTAAGGAACTACCGCTCAGGCCCTGGTACCTCGGACCTCCTGGAGCAACACAGACAGGTCTGTTCACGTTGTTGTTGTTGTTGTTTATCTAGCTGTACATTTCACTTAGTTCACCATTCTATTGTATTCAGTGTCGTCAGAAAGTAAACCTTCACTTATTGCACATTTGGTCGTGTTACAGCATGAATTCAACATGTATTAAATAAATACACATTCTTACCCATCTACACACAATGACTAAGAGAAAACATGTTTTTACAAATTCTTTCAGATTTATTGAAAATAAAAGACAGAAATATCTAATTTACATCACTATTCGCACCCTTTTGCTATGACACTTCAAATTGAGCTCAGGTGCATCCAATGTCCTTTGATCCTCCTTGAGATGTCACTACAACTTGATTGGCCAATTCAATTGTTTGGACAGGATTTAGAAATAAAGATTTTCTTGTGTACATTCTAAACTAAAGGTCAAGGTTATCTTGTGTACAGCGCCTTGCAAAAGTATTCATCCCCCTTGGCGTTTTTCCTATTTTGTTGCATTACAACCTGTAATTTAAATGGATTTTTAATTGGATTTCATGTAACGGACATACACAAAATAGTCCAAATTGGTGAAGTGAAATGAAAAAAAATTACTTGTGTAAAAAATAAAATTAAAATAAAAACGCAAAAGTGGTGTGTGCATATGTATTCACCCCTTTGCTATGAAGCCCCTAAATAAGATCTGGTGCAACCAATTACCTTCAGAAGTCACATAATTTGTTAAATATAGTCCACCTGTGTGCAATCTAAGTGTCACATGATCTGTCATATGATCTCAGTATATATACACCTGTTCTGAAAGGCCCCAGAGTCTGCAACACCACTAAGAAAGAGGCACCACCAAGCAAGCGGCACCATGAAGACCAATGAGCTCTCCAAACAGGTCAGGGACAAAGTTGTGGAGAAGTACAGATCAGGGTTGGGTTATAAAAAAATATCTTGAGACTTTGAACATCCCACGGAGCACCATTAAATCCATTATTTAAAAAATGAAGTGAATATGGAACCACAACAAAACTGGGACGCCCACAAAACTCACTGACCAGGCAAGGAGGGTATTAATCAGAGAGGCAACAAAAAGACCAAAGATAACCCTGAAGGAGCTGCAAAGCTCCACAGCGGAGATTGGAGTATCTGTCCATAGGACCACTTTAAGCAGTACGCTCCAGAGCTGGCTTTATGGAAGAGAGCCCAGAAAAAAGCTATTGCTTGAAGAAAAAAATAAGCAAACACGTTTGGTGTTCGCCAAAAGGCATGTGGGAGATTCCCTAAACATATGGAATAAGGTACTCTGGTCAGATAAGACTAAAATTGAGCTTTTTGGCCATCAAGGAAAACGCTATGTCTGGCGCAAACCCATCACCTCATCACCCCGAGAACACCATCCCCACAGTGAAGCATGGTGGGTCAGCATCCTGCTGTGGGGATGTTTTCATCGGCAGGGACTGGGAAACTGGTCAGAATTGAAGGAATGATGGATGGCGCTAAATACAGGGAAATTCTTGAGGGAAACCTGTTTCAGTCTTCCAGAGATTTGAGACTGGGACAGAAGTTCACCTTCCAGCAGGACAATGACCCTAAGCATACTGCTAAAGCAACACACGAGTGGTTTAAGGGGAGACATTTAAATGTCTTGGAATTGCCTAGTCAAACCCAGACCTCAATCCAATTGAGAATCTGTGGTATGACTTAAAGATTGCTGTATATCAGCAGAACCCATCCAACTTGAAGAAGCTGGAGCAGTTTTGCCTTGAAGAATGGGCATAAATCCTAGTGGCTAGATGTGCCAAGCTTATAGAGACATACCCCAAGAGACTTGCAGCTGTAATTCCTGCAAAAGGGTGACTCTACAAAGTATTGACTTTTGTTATTCACGCTCAAGTTCTGTTTTTTTGTCTTATTTCTTGCTGGTTTCATATTAAAAAATATTTTGCATCTTCAAAGTGGTAGTCGACATATTGAGTAAATCAAAAAAAAAATGTAATGTAAAAATCTATTTTAATTCCAGGGTGTAAGGCAACAAAATAAGAAAAATGCCAAGGGGGTGAAAACTTTCACAAGCCACTGTGCACGAACCAGTCAATGTATATGTAGTTTATTCTTCTAATTTCTACAACTTTATCTTCTCAACCTAATAGCTCCGAGACACTGCGTGTCAGACCAACGGTTTCACTACTCGGGGAACCCAGACCACCCAGACCATCAGTGTGGGCTTACAAACTGACATCCTCCGCAACCTCACCAGCTCCCCCCACCGCTGCCTCACCCCTATAGGAGGAGGCTCTACCCCCATCTCCTCCCCCTCCAGAAACATCCGTAAGATACAGTACTCTCCTGTAGTCCAGTCCAAGTTCGAGCGGACATGTTGTTCTCCAAAGTACGGTTCTCCTAAGCTCCAGAGGAAGTTGTCGACATCATCGAAGGCTGACCTCCCTGTAGGGGTCTCCTCCAGCTCCACGACCGGCCCCAGGGTTCCGACTCCCACCACCCCCCAGAAGGTAGTTATTGTTTTGAATCCTCAGTCATATTTATCTACGTATTGTTGTAGTCAGCTGCCTGAGGCCACTCTAAGTGTTAATGTATAATAACAGGGGGCCTCTGAGTCGGCCTGGGCTCGTTCCACCACCACCAGGGACTCTCCGGTCCACACCACCATCAACGACGGCCTGTCCAGCCTCTTCAACATCATAGACCACACCCCCGTAGCTTACGAACCCCTGCAGTCCAAATTCACCAAGTCCCCAAGCCGCACCCGCCCCGCTCCCCCTGACCCCTCACCTCCCGGGGGGCCAGGGGTACCCAGCCTATCACCCTCAGACCCCAAAGACCCCAGGTCCCTTGGAGCAGCCCAGGAGTTCCTGAGGAATGTCCGCGGGCGTTCTCCCAGCCCGGTGCAGCTGATAGTAGAGACCCAGGGAGGGCCGGGGGAACAGGAGGGGGAGAGGACACCGGAGGTGGTCAGTATACGCCAGGACCTGTCTGCCCCGCCTGGATACACGCTGGCAGAGAACGCAGCCCGTCTGCTTAACAAGAAGCTGTTGGAACAGAGCTTCAGGGAGGAGAAGAGACTGGGGTCTGCCGGCCAGAGCAGAGAGGGGAGGCATGGAGAAGGAGACCGGAACCAGGTGGGGTGTATGGAGGTAAATACTGTCACTCACTGTTTGTTTACTACCATCTATTTTAGGCCCCTCATTAGTAGGCAAGGTAAACCCATTTTCGCGATTTCTGGAATTGATTACGGGGCTCGTCAACAGAAAGGGAAACGCAACACTGTTCTGTCTAGTGGTGCCTAGTGGTTAGAGGGGAGGGGCGGCAGGGTAGCCTAGTGGTTAGAGGGGAGGGGCGGGAGGTAGCCTAGTGGTTAGAAGGGAGGGGCGGCAGGTAGCCTAGTGGTTAGAGTGGAGGGCGGCAGGTAGCCTAGTGGTTAGAGTGGAGGGGCGGCAGGTAGCCTAGTGGTTACAGTGGAGGGGCGGCAGGTAGCCTAGTGGTTAGAGTGGAGGGGCAGCAGGTAGCCTAGTGGTTAGAGTGGAGGGGCGGAAGGGTAGCCTAGTGGTTAGAGGGGAGGGGCGGGAGGTAGCCTAGTGGTTAGAGTGGAGGGGTGGGAGGTAGCCTAGTGGTTAGAGGGGAGGGGAGGGAGGTAGCCTAGTGGTTAGAGTGGAGGGGCGGGAGGTAGCCTAGTGGTTAGAGTGGAGGGGCGGGAGGTAGCCTAGTGGTTAGAGGGGAGGGGCGGCAGGTAGCCTAGTGGTTAGAGTGGGGGCGGCAGGTAGCCTAGGTTAGAGGCTACCCTAGTGGTTAGAGTGGAGGGGTGGAAGGGTAGCCTAGTGGTTAGAGGGCAGGGGTGGGAGGTAGCCTAGTGGTTAGAGTGGAGGGGCAGGGGCGGGAGGTAGCCTAGTGGTTAGAGTGGAGGTGTAGGGCGGGAGGGTAGCCTGGTGGTTAGAGTGGAGGGGCGGACGGGAGGTAGCCTAGTGGTTAGATTGGAGGGGCGGGCGGGAGGTAGCCTAGTGGTTAGAGTGGAGGGGCCGGGCGGGAGGGTAGCCTGGTGGTTAGAGTGGAGGGGCCGGGCGGGAGGGTAGCCTGGTGGTTAGAGTGGAGGGGCCGGGCGGGAGGGTAGCCTGGTGGTTAGAGTGGAGGGGTGGCAGGGTAGCCTAGTGGTTAGAGTACAGGGGCGGCAGGGTAGCCTAGTGGTTAGAGGGAAGGGTCGGCAGGGTAGCCTAGTAGTTAGAGTGTAGGGGCGGCAGGGTAGCCTAGTGGTTAGAGTGTAGGGGCGGCAGGGTAGCCTAGTGGTTAGAGTGGAGTGGAGGGGCGGCAGGGTAGCCTAGTGGTTAGAGTGTAGGGGCGGCAGGTAGCATAGTGGTTAGAGTGGAGGGGCGGAAGGTAGCCTAGTGGTTAGAGTGGAGGGGCGGCGGGTAGCCTAGTGGTTAGAGAGGAGGGGCGGGAGGGTAGCCTAGTGGTTAGAGTGTAGGGGCGGCAGGGTAGTCTGGTGGTTAGAGTGGAGGGGAAGCAGGGTAGTCTGGTGGTTAGAGTGGAGGGGCAGCAGGGTAGCCTAGTGGTTAGAGGGGAGGGGCGGGAGGGTAGCCTAGTGGTTAGAGTGGAGGGGCGGTAGGGTAGCCTAGTGGTTAGAGTGGAGGGGCGGCAGGGTAGCCTAGTGGTTAGAGGGGAGGGGCGGGAGGGTAGCCTAGTGGTTAGTAGCCTAGTGGTTAGAATGGAGGGGTGGGAGGGTAGCCTGGTGGTTAGAGTGGAGGGTCGGCAGGGTAGCCTAGTGGTTAGAGTGTAGGGGCGGCAGGGTAGCCTAGTGGTTAGAGTGTAGGGGCGGCAGGTAGCCTAGTGGTTAGAGTGGAGGGCGGAAGGTAGCCTACTGGTTAGAGTGGAGGGGCGGTGGGTAGCCTAGTGGTTAGAGAGGGAGGGGCGGGAGGGTAGCCTAGTGGTTAGAGTGTAGGGGCGGGAGGGTATCCTAGTGGTTAGAGTGGAGGGGCGGCAGGGTAGTCTGGTGGTTAGAGTGGAGGGGCAGCAGGGTAGTCTGGTGGTTAGAGTGGAGGGGCAGCAGGGTAGCCTAGTGGTTAGAGGGAGGGGCGGGAGGGTAGCCTAGTGGTTAGAGTGGAGGGGCGGTAGGGTAGCCTAGTGGTTAGAGGGGAGGGGCGGGAGGGTAGCCTAGTGGTTAGTAGCCTAGTGGTTAGAATGGTGGGGTGGGAGGGTAGCCTGGTGGTTAGAGTGGAGGGGGCGGGAGGGTAGCCTAGTGGTTAGAGTGGAGGGGCGGGGCGGCAGGGTAGCCTAGTGGTTAGAGTGGAGGGGCGGGCGGGAGTTAGCCTAGTGGTTAGAGTGGAGGGGCGGGAGGTAGCCTAGTGGTTAGAGGGGAGGGGCGGGAGGGGAGCCTGGTGGTTAGAGTGGAGGGGCGGCAGGGTAGCCTAGTGGTTAGAGAGTAGGGGCGGCAGGGTAGCCTAGTGGTTAGAGTGGAGGGGCGGCATTTTAGCCTAGTGGTTAGAGTGGGGGCGGGGCGGGAGGTAGCCTAGTGGTTAGAGTGGAGGGGCGGGAGGTAGCCTAGTGGTTAGAGGGGAGGGGCGGGAGGGTAGCCTAGTGGTTAGAGTGTTGAGGCGGCAGGGTAGCCTAGCGGTTAAAGGGGAGGGGCGGGAGGGTAGCCTAGTGGTTAGAGTGGAGGGGCGGGGCGGGAGGGTAGCCTAGTGGTTAGAGTGTTGAGGCGGCAGGGTAGCCTAGCGGTTAGAGTGGAGGGGAAGCAGGGTAGTCTGGTGGTTAGAGTGGAGGGGCAGCAGGGTAGCCTAGTGGTTAGAGTGGAGGGGCGGGGCGGGAGGGTAGCCTAGTGGTTAGAGTGGAGGGGCGGTAGGGTAGCCTAGTGATTAGAGCGTTGGACTAGTAACCGAAAGGTTGCAAGATCATATCCCCGAGCTGACAAGGTACAAATCTGTCGTCCTGCCCCTGAACAGGCAGTTAACTCACTGTTCGTAGGCAGTCATTGAAAATAAGAATTTGTTCTTAACTGACTTGCCTAGTAAAATAAAGGTAAAATAAAATACTGTCCACATCATGTAATATATATTAATATATATGAATATATATTAATCAGATAATGCCATTTAGCAGACACTTCTATCCAAAGCGAATTACAGTCATGCGCACACACATTTTACATAGTGGTGGTCCCGGGAATCGAACCCACTACCGTGACTTTACAAGCACCATGCTCGACCAACTGAGCTACAAATGACCAAAAGAGAATTCAGTATCTTATAAATGATTTAAATATGTTAATTGAGGATTGATAGTAAATGAAGCAAATTCGCACATAATCATATTTCTCACTAGTTTAGACATTTGGGAGATGTATTTTCTACACCGGGGGGCCATAACGACCCATTCATTCCACTTCTCTACGATTTGGCTTCTAGGAAAACAAAATTAACATTCTCATTTACATTTTGATAACTCCGTGCTGGTGTTTTCTTCTCAGATCAAAGAGCATTGACTGACACTATGGTAATGTAATGGTAATATTTTATTACTTTTTAATTACTTGAATACCTTTTTTTCCTTCACATTCCACACAGTGTTCTACTGCATTTTCCCCAAGTGCAGTACTACTACAGTACTACTACAGTATTACTACAGTATTACTACTATTGCGCTTCATTTTTTTTCTACACTAAGAGGGTGTTTCTGGCTCCTTCTTGCTCCTCCCATCTCTGCTTCAGCCTCCACTCACCACTCATTCAGTATCCCTCTGCTTCAGCCTCTTCAGCCTCCACTCACCACTCATTCAGTATCCCTCTGCTTCAGTCTCTTCAGCCTCCACTCACCACTCATTCAGTATCCCTCTGCTTCAGCCTCTTCAGCCTCCACTCACCACTCATTCAGTATCCCTCTGCTTCAGCCTCCACTCACCACTCATTCAGTATCCCTCTGCTTCAGCCTCCACTTACCACTCATTCAGTATCCCTCTGCTTCAGCCTCCACTTACCAGTCATTCAGTATCCCTCTGCTTCAGTCTCTTCAGCCTCCACTTACCACTCATTCAGTATCCATCTGCTTCAGCCTCCACTTACCACTCATTCAGTATCCCTCTGCTTCAGCCTCCACTCACCACTCATTCAGTATCCCTCTGCTTCAGCCTCCACTTACCACTCATTCAGTATCCCTCTGCTTCAGCCTCCACTTACCACTCATTCAGTATCCCTCTGCTTCAGCCTCCACTCACCACTCATTCAGTATCCCTCTGCTTCAGCCTCCACTTACCACTCATTCAGTATCCCTCTGCTTCAGCCTCCACTTACCACTCATTCAGTATCCCTCTGCTTCAGCCTCCACTTACCACTCATTCAGTATCCTCTGCTTCAGCCTCCACTTACCACTCATTCACTATCCCTCTGCTTCAGCCTCCACTTACCAGTCATTCAGTATCCCTCTGCTTCAGTCTCTTCAGCCTCCACTTACCACTCATTCAGTATCCATCTGCTTCAGCCTCCACTTACCACTCATTCAGTATCCCTCTGCTTCAGCCTCCACTCACCACTCATTCAGTATCCCTCTGCTTCAGCCTCCACTTACCACTCATTCAGTATCCCTCTGCTTCAGCCTCCACTTACCACTCATTCAGTATCCCTCTGCTTCAGCCTCCACTTACCACTCATTCAGTATCCCTCTGCTTCAGCCTCCACTTACCACTCATTCAGTATCCCTCTGCTTCAGCCTCCACTTACCACTCATTCAGTATCCCTCTGCTTCAGCCTCCACTTACCACTCATTCAGTATCCCTCTGTTAGTCAGCAGTCTGAGGGAGAAGGTCTATCCCGATCACTGGGGATTTTGCGGTCTGGCTCACATGGCGAGCAATATGTTGAAAAAACATTTAAAAAAATATTTGGTTGAAATTCTTTAAGTAATGGTAGTATTTGTAGGCCATTATAGGCTGGGAGATGGACCGTTAAACAGTAGGTTGAAAAAGGAATATAGCATTATGATAATACATTAAAACAGGATGAAAACATTACAGCACTAAATTGTAATCCAGTTCTGTAGAGAGGGGTAAAGATAAAGATTTCTGTTGGGGTGCCAGTTAGGTATTAACCCTGGCGATAGGAGAAGAGTTGGAGAGCGAGTCTACGTCTACCAGACACACACATCAGCAGAACAGACTGTTGGCCAGATAGTCAGTGGAGACTAGAGTGTAGCCTGTTGGCCAGATAGACTGTGGAGACTAGAGTGTAGCCTGTTGGCCAGATGGCCAGTGGAGACTAGAGTGTAGCCTGATGGCCAGATGGCCAGTGGAGACTAGAGTGTAGCCTGTTGGCCAGATAGACAGTGGAGACTAGAGCGTAGCCTGTTGGCCAGATGGCCAGTGGAGACTAGAGTGTAGCCTGATGGCCAGATAGACAGTGGAGACTAGAGCGTAGCCTGTTGGCCAGATGGCCAGTGGAGACTAGAGTGTAGTCTGATGGCCAGATGGCCAGTGGAGACTAGAGTGTAGCCTGATGGCCAGTGGAGACTAGAGTGTAGCCTGTTGGCCAGATAGACAGTGGAGACTAGAGTGTAGCCTGATGGCCGTGTAGCCTGATGGCCAGATAGCCAGTGGAGACTAGAGTGTAGCCTGTTGGCCGTGTAGCCTGATGGCCAGATAGCCAGTGGAGACTAGAGTGTAGACTGTTGGCCCTGTAGCCTGATGGCCAGATAGCCAGTGGAGACTAGAGTGTAGCCTGATGGCCAGTGGAGACTAGAGTGTAGCCAGATGGCCAGTGGAGACTAGAGTGTAGCCTGTTGGCCAGATAGACAGTAACGTCTGCTTCCAACTCACAATGTCAAACACATAGATCCCCTGAACGCAGCTCACTCTCCGGATCCCAATCACCTGTTCGTCATTATCACACACTCAGTTCTTTGCATCCCGTCACTGTGCGGTATTGTTTGATTTGATACACACTTCTATCTATAGTCTGTTTTTTTCCATAATTTAATCCTCCTGTATATGATAGTTTTGGCCTGTCTCACTAACGACACCTTTTGCCTATTCCTGGCCTGTACTTTAGCCTATTGGATTTCCTGATATCAACCTATTGCCTGATCTCCCGGGCGATGTTATTAGCCTTTACCCTGCCTGTACTGTTGCCATTTTGGACCCCTGTGTATGACCTTCTGCCTGCCCCTGGACCCAGCTACCTGCATCCTCCTGTGGTCCTTTACAAATAAACACTTGCTGCACTTGAAACCACCTCTGTCTCCCATGACGGCCTAGGAACAGTGGGGTTAACTGCCTTGTTCAGGGGCAGAATGACAGATGTTTACCTTGTCAGCTCAGGGATTCGATCTTGCAACCTTTTGGTTACTAGTCCAACGCTCTAACCACTAGGCTACCTGCCACCCATAAACAGAATACCAGATAGCCAGAACAGAATACCTCACCAAAAACTACAGATGGATTCAGCGGAGCTGCAGCTACGTCTTCCCCGACAGGGGGAACGAATCGATGAACGCTGCGACCTCCTTCAACCAGTCCATTCCTGCTTCACCGATATCAGGTGCCACAGCCTCCTCTCGTTCATCTCCCCCCATATCCATGCCTAATAAATACGACGGCTCCCCGGGGAAATGTCAAGGATTTCTCATGCAATGTAACCTGTACATAGACCATCACCGCACTGACTTCACCTCTGACAAAAACAGGGTGGACTTCGTCATCTCCGTACTCACAGGCAAAGCTCTGGATTGGGTCACAACCCTGTGGGCTGCTCAAAGATCTGATCTGTCCTCTGAATCACATTTCCACGCCCTCTTCAAGGAGGTTTTCGACCATTCAGCTTCATGTTGTCACACCGGGACCTGTTATGTGAGCTGCGACAGGGCCGTCGATCCACCACTGAGTATGCCCTTGAGTTCCATACCACGGCTGCCGGCAGTGGATGGGGTGAACCAGCTCTCCTTACAGTCTACCGGAGGTGTCTACATTGGGAGTTACAGACCGAACTGGCCTGCAGAGGAGATTTAACGGACCTGAACCAATACATCCGGATGTCCAAATCCATTGGCAACCTACTGGTGAATATTACCAAAAGCCAGTTTGGTATCCTGGCTCTTCTTTCTGCTAATGGGGTGACTCAGGTTGTGAAGGGACTAGTGGACTCGTTGGGGCCGCAGGTAATTTAATTGACGAACAATTGGCACAACGGTTAAGAGTCAAACTAATCCCTGTTAATCCTCACTTTTAGGATTAATGCGCTGGACGGACAACCTCTCAGATCTGGTCTTGTGACTCACATGACCCTTCAGTATCACCCTTCAGATTGGCCTCCTTCACTCTGAGGTCATTCAGTTAATGGTGTTGCCTTCGCCTAAAGAACCCTAATCCTCGGTCACCCCTGGCTAAGCCTTCACGACCCTGCCATCTCCTGGCGGTAAGGGAACTGCGGTCATGGTCTCCCGCCTGTTTTAAGAACTGCTTCAGTCTACCCTGTCGAGCCACCTCTATCGAAGGATCGGAGTCTGCCAGTCCAACCCACAACCCATATACGGTCTCACCAATGCTCCCGCAGTCTTCCAGTCCTTCATGAATGAAGTTTTCCAGGACATGACCAACCAGATCCACATCGTGTACATTGATGATATCTTGATCTACTCTCACTCCTTGCAGAGCACGTACAGCATGTGCAACAGGTCCTCAAACGACTACAGGACCACCATATTTATGTCAAGGCTGAGAAGAGCTCCTTTCACGTTACTACGGTAACCTTCCTAGGTTTTGTGTTGCCACCAGGCGGGGTCAACATGGATGAAGACAAAGTCATGGCCGTGCTTAACTGGCCCAAACCTGCCACCGTAAAGGAACTACAACATATCCTAGGATTTTCCGACTACTACCGCCGGTTCATTCGAAACTGCAGCAGCACAACCAGCTCCTCTCTCAGCTCTCACCAGTCAAAAACCTGTACCCTCCAATGGACCGACACCGATCTTACTGCATTTGAGACCTTGAACTGCCTCTTCACCTCTGCACCCATCCTTAGACAGCCAGATCCTACCCTTCCTTTTGTTCTGGAGGTGGATGCATCTGAGGTCGGTGTAGAAACGGTTCTCTCTCAGCGGGTAGGGACACCCCCAAAATTACACCCATGTGGCTTCTTTCCAAGAAACTGTCACCCGCTGAGAGGAACTATGATGTCGTGAACTGAGAGCTCCTCGCCATGGAGCTGGCTATCGAAGAGTGGCTCCACTGGTTAGAGGGAGATCATCACCCATTCCTGGTCCTTACCGACCACCACAATTTGGAGTACTTAAGAAGTGCTAAGCGGCTCAACCCCAGACAGGCTCGCTGGGCACTCTACTTCACCCGATTCAACTCACCTATCTGCCTGGCAAGAAAAATGTGAAGGCTGATTCCTTATCCCGTCTATTTGGCCCTTCCTCTAACCCAGCTCCCGAGCCCATCCTGTCTCTGTCTTGTGTCGTGGGACCCATACAAATCGAAAAAAAGAAATCCAATCTGTCGTCCAAGAGGCCCTACGCCACGACCCAGCACCTCCCGACACCCCTGCAGAAAAGACCTACGTTCCCGCGTCCATCAGACCCCAACTAATGCAGTGGTGCCATAGCTCCCTGAGTTCTGGCCATCCCGGGATCACCCAGACCACAGGGCTACTGACACGCAAGTTCTGGTGGTCATCCCTAACAGCAGGCGTCTAAGATTACGTTCTTTCCTGTCCCGTCTGTGCATGGGCAAAGAGCCCTCACCAACTACTTACCGGTAAACTCAAACCTTTACCTACACCACACAGACCATGGTCCCACATCGCTATGGATTTCCTCACTGATCTGCCAGACTCTTTGGGATTCACTACTATTTTAGTTGTAGTGGACCGGTTCTCCAAGATGTGCTGACTCATCCCCCTTCCACAGCTACCTAATGCCTTGGAAATGGCAGAGTGCATGTTCCAACAGGTGTTTCGTCTGTATGTGATCCCGGAAGATATCGTTTCGGGTCGGGGACCCCAGTTCGCCTCCGGGGTGTGGCGAGGCTTCTGCGACCGACTGGGGGTCTCCATCAGCCTGTCCTCCGGATACCATCCCCAAACCAGCGAGCAGATGGAACGCCTGAATCAGGAAATAGGGAAGTATCTTCGCCAACACTGTACCAACCAACCACACGAGTGGAGTTGCTATACAGCCTGGTTGGAATACACACAGAACTCCCTGGTGCATTCCTCACTCCATCTCACTCCACCACCCCCCGTGTTCCCATGGGAGACAGAGACCAGAACTGTGCCTGTCATGGATGAGTGGTTTCGACGGAGTGAGCAGGTTTGGGAGACCACACATCGGCACCTACATCAAGCTTCCCTCTCTCAGAAACAGTTCGCTGATCGGCGTCACTGACCTACTCCACTCTTCCACCCTGGGTAATGTGTGTGGCTCTCTACCTGGGACATCTGGCTTTGTGATCCCTGCAAAATGTTCAGTCCCGGTTCATTGGTCCTTTCAAAATAACACACCGCATCAATCCTGTCACCTACCGTCTCCCGTTGCCCCACCATTACTGGATCTCCTCATCCTTCCCTCTCCATCCTCCAGTGACGCACCTCAGCGCACCCCCTCCGTTTGACATCGTCGGTGCACCGACTTATTCCGTCCAAGCCCTCCTTGACTTCAAGTGCCTGGGTGGTCGCATCCACTACCTGGTGGATTGGGAGGGGTACGGACCCGAAGAACGGTCCTGGGTCACCGCCCGGGACATCCTCGACCCAGCCATGATCCTGGCTTTCCACCGTAACCGTCCTGACCACCCAGCTCCACGTCCCCGTGGGTCGCCCCCTGCTCAGCTTCCTAGGCCATCAAGAGCTGCCCGTGAAGGATGGGGGTACTGTAACGTCTGCTTCCAACTCACAATCTCAAACAATGTAGATCCCCTGAACGCAGCACACTCTCCAGATCCCAATCACCTGAATTCTGATCACCTGTTTACACACCTGCCTTTCATTATCACACACAATTTAGTTCAGTTCTTTGCACCCCATCATGAGGTATTGTTTGTTTTGTGGAACACTTCTAGTCGAAGCTCTGCTTTTCTGTACTTTAGCCTATCGGATTTCCTGTTGTCAACCTATTGCCTGTTCTCCTGGACTACGTTACTAGCCTTTTCCCTGCCTGTACTGTTGTCCTTTTGGACCCCTATGTATGACCTTCTGCCTGCCCCTGGACCCAGCTACCTGCCTCCTCCTGTGTATGACCTTCTGCCTGCCCCTGGACCCAGCTACCTGCCTCCTCCTGTGTATGACCTTCTGCCTGCCCCTGGACCCAGCTACCTGCCTCCTCCTGTGTATGACCTTCTGCCTGCCCCTGGACCCAGCTACCTGCCTCCTCCTGTGTATGACCTTCTGCCTGCCCCTGGACCCAGCTACCTGCCTCCTCCTGTGTATGACCTTCTGCCTGCCCCTGGACCCAGCTACCTGCCTCCTCCTGTGGTCCTTTACCTATAAACACCTGCTGTGCCCTGTGCTTCAAACCAGCTCTCTGTCTCCCATCGTGTTCATTACACAACTAAGGCCTTAAAATGTCCAAAGTCTTCTGGACCAAATATCAATGGTCCCACACAAAATAAACAAATAAACACAGTTCAAACAATAATAAACAAACTCAGTCAATCCAATCCGGCCAACAGATGTCCAGCGGAGAAAACAGACCCGAGAACAGCGGATACCAACGGAGATGAGTAGTCCAACAATAGCAATTAGTAGATGTGACTTGTAGACTGACCTTTAACTCACAAAGCTTTGGCTATTTTCACTTTCTTAATGATCACGTCTAGACTGGGTAGTATAGGACTAGGGTAGTATAGGACTAGGGTAGTATAGGACTAGGGTAGTATAGGACTATGGTAGTATAGGACTAGGTGGTATAGGACTAGGGTAGTATAGGACTAGGGTAGTATAGACTAGGGTGGTATAGGACTATGGGTAGTATAGGACTAGGGTAGTATAGGACTAGAGCAGTATAGGACTAGGGTAGTATAGGACTAGGGTAGTATAGGACTAGGGTAGTATAGGACTAGGGTGGTATAGGACTATGGGTAGTATAGGACTAGGGTGGTATAGGACTAGGTAGTATAGGACTAGGGTAGTATAGGACTAGGGGTATAGGACTATGGGTAGTATAGGACTAGGGTAGTATAGGACTAGAGTAGTATAGGACTAGGGTAGTATAGGACTAGGGTAGTATAAGACTAGGTAGTGTAGGACTAGGGTAGTGTAGGACTAGGTGGTATAGGACTAGGGTAGTATAGGACTAGGGTAGTATAGGACTAGGTAGTATAGGACTAAGGTAGTATAGGACTAGGAGGTATAGGACTAGGGAGGTATAGGACTATGGTAGTATAGGACTATGGTAGTATAGGACTAGGGTAGTATAGGACTAGGGAGTATAGGACTAGGGAGGTATAGGACTAGGTAGTATAGGACTATGGTAGTATAGGACTAGGGTAGTATAGGACTAGGGAGGTATAGGACTAGGGTAGTATAGGACTAGGGTAGTATAGGACTAGGGAGGTATAGGACTAGGGATGTATAGGACTAGGGTAGTATAGGACTAGGGTAGTATAGGACTAGGTAGTATAGGACTAGGGTAGTATAGGACTAGGGTAGTATGGGACTACTAGTGGGGTTGTTAGACTGGGTAGTATAAGACTAGGGTAGTATAGGACTAGGGTAGTGGTGTTGTTAGACTGGGTAGTATAGGGCTAGGGGTAGTAGAAGACTAGGGTAGTGTGGTTGTTAGACTGGGTAGTATAGGACTGGGTAGTGGGGTTGTTGGACTGGGTAGTATAAGATTAGGGTAGTATAAGCCTAGGGTAGTATAGGACTAGGGTAGTATAGAACTAGGGTAGTATAGGACTAGGGTAGTATAGGACTAGGGTAGTATAGGACCAGTGTAGTGGGGTTGTTGGACTGGGTAGTATATGACTAGGGTAGTATAAGCCTAGGGTAGTATAGGACTAGGGTAGTATAGGACAAGTGTAGTATAGGACTAGGGTAGTATAGAACTAGGTAGTATTGGACAAGGGTAGTAGAGGACTAGGGTAGTATAGGATTAGGGTAGTAGGGTTGTTAGACTGGGTAATATAAGTCTAGGGTAGTATAAGCCTAGGGTAGTATAGGACTAGGGTAGTATAGAACTAGGGTAGTATAGGACTAGGGTAGTATAGAACTAGGGTAGTAGGGACTAGGGTAGTATAGAACTAGGGTAGTAGGGGACTAGTGTTGTGGGGTTGTTAGACTGGGTGGTATAAGACTAGGGTAGTATACGCCTAGGGTAGTATAGAACTAGGGTAGTATAGGACTAGGGTAGTATAGGACTAGGGTAGCATAGAACTAGGGTAGTATTGGACTAGGGTAGTATAGGACTAGGGTAGTATGGGATTAGGGTAGTGGGGTTGTTAGACTGGGTAGTATAAGACTAGGGTAGTATAAGCCTGGGGTAGTATAGGACTAGGGTAGTATAGAACTAGGGTAGTCTGGACTAGGTAGTATAGAACTAGGGTAGTATTCGACTAGGGAGGTATAGGACTAGGTTAGTATAGGACTAGGGAGGTATAGGACTAGGGTAGTATAGGACTAGGGTGGTATAGGACTAGGTAGTATAGGACTAGGGTAGTATAGGACTAGGGTAGTATAGGACTATGGTAGTATAGGAATGGGGTAGTATAGGACTAGGGTAGTATAGGACTAGGGTAGTATAGGACTAGGGTAGTATAGGACTAGGGAGGTATAGGACTAGGGTAGTATAGGACTAGGGTAGTATAGAACTAGGGTAGTATAGGACTAGGGTAGTATAGGACTAGGGTAGTATGGGACTACTAGTGGGGTTGTTAGACTGGGTAGTATAAGACTAGGGTAGTATAGGACTAGGGGTAGTGGTGTTGTTAGACTGGGTAGTATAGGACTAGGGGTAGTATAGGACTGGGTAGTGGGGTTGTTGGACTGGGTAGTATAAGACTAGGCAGTATAAGCCTAGGCAGTAGTAGGACTAGGGTAGTATAGAACTAGGGGTAGCATAGAACTAGGGTAGTATAGGACTAGGGTAGTATAGGACTAGGGTAGTATAGACTAGTGTAGTGGGGTTGTTGGACTGGGTAGTATACGATTAGGGTAGTATAAGCCTAGGGGTAGTATAGGACTAGGTAGTATTGGACAAGGGTAGTATAGGACTAGGGTAGTATAGGATTAGGGGTAGTAGGGTTGTTAGACTGGGTAATATAAGCCTAGGGTAGTATAAGCCTAGGGTAGTATAGGACTAGGGTAGTATAGAACTAGGGTAGTAGGGACTAGGGTAGTATAGAACTAGGGTAGTAGGGGACTAGTGTTGTGGGGTTGTTAGACTGGGTAGTATAAGACTAGGGTAGTATACGCCTAGGGTAGTATAGGACTAGGGTAGTATAGAACTAGGGTAGTATAGGACCAGGGTAGTATAGACTAGGGGTAGTATAGAACTAGGCAGTATTGACTAGGGCAGTAGGGACTAGGGTAGTATAGGACTAGGGTAGTGGGGTTGTTAGACTGGGTAGTATAAGACTAGGGTAGTATAAGCCTAGGGTAGTATAGGACTAGGGTAGTATAGAACTAGGGTAGCATAGGACTAGTGTAGTGGGGTTGTTAAACTGGGTAGTATAGGACTAGGGTAGTAGAGGACTAGGGAAGTGTAGGACTAGGGTAGTGGGGTTGTTAAACTGGGTAGTATAGGACTAGGGTAGTATAGGACTAGGGTAGTGGGGTTGTTAGACTGGGTAGTGTAGGATTAGGGTAGTATAGGACTAGGGAAGTATTGGACTAGGGTAGTGGGGTTGTTAAACTGGGTAGTATAGGACTAGGGTAGTATAGGACTAGGGTAGTGGGGTTGTTAGACTGGATAGTATGGGACTAGGGTAGAATAGAACTTGGGTAGTGTTGTTGTTAGACTGGGTTGTATGGGACTAGGGTAGTGTGGTTGTTAGACTGAGTAGTAATGGGACTAGGGTAGTGGGGTTGTTAGACTGGGTAGTGTGGTTGTTAGACTGAGTTGTATGGGACTAGGGTAGTGGGTTGTTAGACTGAGTAGTAATGGGACTAGGGTAGTGGGGTTGTTAGGCTGGGTAGTAAATGGGACTAGGGTAGTAGGCTGTATAATGGTTACAGTATGTTGGTTGTAGTGTGTTACATCAACCATGTCGTCTCTTAATGTTGGAGACATTAGGGTTGTTAGACTGGGTAGTAATGGGACTCGTCTCTTAACGTTGGACATGGGGTTGTTAGACTGGGTAGTAATGGGACTCGTCTCTTAATGTTGGACATGGGGTTGTTAGACTGGGTAGTAATGGGACTCGTCTCTTAACGTTGGACATGGGGTTGTTAGACTGGGTAGTAATGGGACTCGTCTCTTAATGTTGGACATGGGGTTGTTAGACTGGGTAGTAATGGACTCGTCTCTTAATGTTGGACATGGGGTTGTTAGACTGGGTAGTAATGGGACTCGTCTCTTAATGTTGGACATGGGGTTGTTAGACTGGGTAGTAATGGGACTCGTCTCTTAACGTTGGACATGGGGTTGTTAGACTGGGTAGTAATGGGACTCGTCTCTTAACGTTGGACATGGGGTTGTTAGACTGGGTAGTAATGGGACTCGTCTCTTAATGTTGGACATGGGGTTGTTAGACTGGGTAGTAATGGGACTCGTCTCTTAATGTTGGACATGGGGTTGTTAGACTGGGTAGTAATGGGACTCATCTCTTAACGTTGGACATGGGGTTGTTAGACTGGGTAGTAATGGGACTCGTCTCTTAATGTTGGACATGGGGTTGTTAGACTGGGTAGTAATGGGACTCGTCTCTTAATGTTGGACATGGGGTTGTTAGACTGGGTAGTAATGCGACTCGTCTCTTAACGTTGGACATGGGGTTGTTAGACTGGGTAGTAATGGGACTCGTCTCTTAATGTTGGACATGGGGTTGTTAGACTGGGTAGTAAATGGGACTCGTCTCTTAACGTTGGACATGGGGTTGTTAGACTGGGTAGTAATGACTCGTCTCTTAATGTTGGACATGGGGTTGTTAGACTGGGTAGTAATGGGACTCGTCTCTTAATGTTGGACATGGGGTTGTTAGACTGGGTAGTAAATGGGACTCGTCTCTTAACGTTGGACATGGGGTTGTTAGACTGGGTAGTAATGGGACTCGTCTCTTAATGTTGGACATGGGGTTGTTAGACTGGGTAGTAATGGGACTCGTCTCTTAATGTTGGACATGGGGTTGTTAGACTGGGTAGTAATGGGACTCGTCTCTTAACGTTGGACATGGGGTTGTTAGACTGGGTAGTAATGGGACTCGTCTCTTAACGTTGGACATGGGGTTGTGAAGCACGATGACAGTATAGAAATGGAGCATTATGGGACGTATTAATAACGGATAAACTCCGAATTGGTGATGAGGTCCTTATGTTCCCAGGTTTGAAGGGGCTACAGTGG